>NW_022437073.1:412344-424301 GCF_009761245.1 Sapajus apella
CCCGGGTTCAGGCAATTCTCCTGCCTCAGCCTCCTGAGTAGCTGGGATTACAGGCACGCGCCACCATGCCCAGCTAATTTTTTGTATTTTTAGTAGAGACGGGGTTTCACCATGTTGACCAGGATGGTCTCGATCTCTTGACCTCGTGATCCACCCGCCTCGGCCTCCCAAAGTACTGGGATTACAGGCTTGAGCCACCGCGCCCGGCCTCCAGCATATATTTAAAAAAAAAATTTATCGAGTACATACTATGTGCAAGAAATTGTTCTACATACTATTTGGTAAACCAGCTTTCCTAATAATTAATTTTTAAAAATATAGCAACTTAATTTCATCCAGTCTTTCCCTGAAACATATTTAATGCTTTCTGCTTGAATAGGCATAGAGTGCTTGCTTTGGCAGCACATATACTAAAATTGGAACATTATGGAGAATATTAGCATGGCCCTTGCTCAAGGATGCTACACAAATTCATGAAGCATTCCATTAGGGAAGAAAAAATAGGCATAGAATTGGGAACAATTACATTTTTAAAATACAGACTTAGATCCTCATGTTAATTTCTTATGGCTGCTCTAACAAATTATCACAAATTTTGTGGCTTAAAACAACAGCAATTTATTCTTTCATAGTTCTGGAGGCCAGAAATCCAAAATTAATATAACTGAGTTGAAATTAAATTGTCAGCAGGGCCTCACTCCATCTGGTTCCTCTGGGAGAGTATCCATTCTTTTCCTCTTCCAGCTTCTGGTGGCTGCCAATATTCCTTTGCTTGTGCCTGCATCACTCTAATATTCAAGGACAGCATCATCAAATCTCTCTGCTTCATCTTTATGTTGCATTCTTCTCTTGTGTAATCTGTATTCTCCTTTTCTTTTCAAGCCTGTAATCCCAGCACTGTGGGAGGCCGAGGCGGGTGGATCACGAGGTCAAGAGATCGAGACCATCCTGGTCAACATGGTGAAACCCCGTCTCTACTAAAAATACAAAACATTAGCTGGGCATGGTGGCGCGTGCCTGTAATCCCAGCGACTCAGGAGGCTGAGGCAGGAGAATTGCCTGAACCCGGGAGGCGGAGGTTGCGGTGAGCTGAGATCGCGCCATTGCACTCCAGCCTGGGTAACAAGAGCGAAACTCCGTCTCAAAAAAATATATATATATATATATTTTTCCAGTCCAGGCACAGTGGCTCGCACCTGTAATCCCAGGACTTTGAGAGGCCAAGGTGGGCAGAACACCTGAGGTCAGGAGTTCGAGACCAACCTGGCCAACACGGTGAACGCCCATCTCTGCTAAGAATACAAAAATTGGCCAGGCATGATCAGTAATCTGTTTCTGTCATGAAGAAGCAGATTGTCTTGTTCATCAGTATATGCCCAATGCTCATTACACTGCCTGACTAGAGTGTGTCTTAAATATCTGATGGCTGATTGCCATCTGGAGAATTGTGTGGTAACTCTATTTTTTTTTTTTTACTTCTATCCCCAATCTTCTTAGTTTTTAATCTTTACTAATAATTAGTGCCTGTGGCCCCTACCTGGCTTTACACAAGTCTTTGTTCTTTGTAGAATATCCTTAACTGTTGTAAGTGGTGGGAAGTGACCATAACAGAATGAAGTAGAGCAGAATTGCATAAGAGTGTGGGGAAATGGGAGAGTGGGAAGCAGTAAGTTCATTTTTACCTGGTACCACACATTGGAAAGAGATCTTAGAGACATTAAGTCATTTTGTTTTCCAAATCTGTGCATTTCTTTAAAGAGTACAATATTGCTGAATGATTTTAATCTAAATATTAGAATGCAAATAGGTTTTATATTTGTATAGGTGAAAAAATATTCGAATACTCTTGATTTTATTTGAATCTAGGAATGGAAATTCTGCAGCCTGTGAAAGAACAAGTTAAAAATAGATACTACTGTAGGTGATATTTTCTTAGTAAATAGATACTTGATACCTTGAGGAAGAAAGAAAAGGAGAAACAATGAAAAGTTGTTTAACTTAGAATGTGATAGGAGCCTGTAGGTTATAAAGAGTTGGTTAAATGCTATTGAGCAAGAGTTTGCTTTTCTTACGCATTTAAGAGGGAACTAATTTAGGTGAGGCTATTGTTTCTATCATAAAATGGAGTTTATTATATCTGTAGTGTAGATTACTTTCTACTTATTTATTTCACTTATATAAAAAAAGTTTTTGGATTTTCCACGAGATTATTATGGATTTCAAGTGCAAGATATTGTTGCTCTTTTTCTTGAGTACTGTATCTACTTCTGAAGTAGTTAGTAAAGAATATATACAAATACCAGTGTCAAAAGTAAAGTCAGTTTTGATGAATTTTATTTGTCATTATTTAGCCTGTAGTAATAGGTTATAATTTTAAAGTTTTGGCATCATGGAAGATAATGGACAAAAAATTTCAGCTGAGCTCAGCATTTCTGTATGTATTTATTTTTTGCTGTTGGTTTACTTGGAAAAACCTTAAAATGTTTGTTTTTTACCCTGATAGTTGTCTCTGACCAGTGTATAATGTGACATATTTGCAAAGCACTTTGTAACTTGTCTGTTTTCTTACATACTGTTATGTGATTAACCTCTAGTAGACTGATATTGTTACTAAGGTAGTATAGTGTTTAGAATATGTAAATATAGCTTACTCTAAAAATCATAACTTAGGAATTTAGCCTTTGTTTTTATAACAGAAGGAAAATTGACTTGCAGAATATCTAAGATACTAGGTAGTCTAAAAATCTATATGAATTTTATTTTATTTTATTATTTATTTATTTTTGAGACAGAGTCTTGCTCTGTTGCCCAGGTTGGAGTGTAGTGGCAAGATCTCGATTCATTGCAATCTCCGCCTCCCATGTTCAAGAGATTCTCGTGGACTCAACCTCTCGAGTAGCTGGGATCACAGGTGTGTGCCACCATGCCTGGCTAATTTTTGTATTTTTAGTAGAGAAAAGGTTTCACTATGTTGGCCAGGCTTGTCTCAAACTCCTGGTCTCAAGTGATCCGCCCACCTTAGCCATCCAAAGTTCTGGGTTTACAGGCATGAGGCACTGCACCCAGCCTGTATATGAATTTTAGTACAGGTTTAACACATTGACTAAACATTTTGTTTTTTAGGACTTTTAGTGGCTGGAGACGTATCAGCAAAATACAGATATTGTCTTAGAATGATAATCATTATATATAGACTAAATGAGTATACAGACTATACATTGGTGAGCCACTAGAAATAAGTCTGTAGTAATACTGATTTTAGGGTTTTGTTTTGTTTGTTTTTTTTGAGACAGAGTCTCGCTGTGTTGCCCAGGCTGGAGTGCAGTGACACTCACTGCAACTTCTGCCTCCTGGTTCAATTGATTCTCATGCCTCAGCCTCCTGTGTAGCTGAGATTGCAGGCACGCACCACCACGCTCAGCTAATTTTTTGAATTTTTAGTAGAGGCAGGTTTTTGCCATGTTGCCCAGGCTGGTCTTGAACTCCCGAGCTCAGGCAATCCACCCGCCTCGGCCTCCTGAAGTGTTGTGATTACAGGTGTGAGCCACTGCACCTGGCTCGTATTCTGTCTTTGAAAAGGTGAGTATAAATTATTAGTATGTGGTGTTTTGAATATTTTAGAACTTGGTGTAGCTTTGTAATGCAATTAATTAAGATATAAATAATTTCTCAGTATCTCATTAATTTGGGTGGGTGGTATGTGTGGATTAATGAAACATATAGATTATATAATACATATTTTAAAAATATTTACACTGTAGAGTAACTCATAATTGGCTGATAAAACTTTGTAAAGCAAGGATCTTTGGGAGCTGCTTTAATAAAAATGAAGGTAACTAGCATATCACATATATTTAAATTATAGATTTTAGTGTATAAATTCTAACCAAGCCATCATCCAAACTCATCAAATCCAAATGAATGGAGCTTAGATGGATGAAATTTTGTTGTATATTTTCCCCCAATAGGCGAGAAGAGATTTAAAAATAATAAAACTCAACTTTATAAATATCAAACATCCAAAAATTCAGAGAAGATTTAGTGATTAGAAAGCAAGTGCAAGATCTATTATGGTTACAAATGAAATACTGAAATATTTTTTGTGCACAGGACTGTAAAGGATTTATAGAAGTATTGTCAACGTGTTTGCTGTATCAAATCAGTATGATTGTAATGTAACACTCATACACAAAGATTACAATTATGTATCAACAATAATTATACAATAGTTGCTTACTATATGTTATAGTTTACTATATAGATATACTCAAAGTTTATAACTTACAAATTCATGTGGAACTTTTAGGAGAAAAAGTTGAACTTAGATTAATAGAATTGTGTGTGTGTTTCAGAACCGGAGGGGAGTGGGATGAAAGTAGTTGGATAATGGCTACAAAAATGCAGTTGGGGGCCGGGTACAGTGGCTCATGCCTGCAATCCCAGCACTTTGGGAGGCTGAAGCAACTGGATCACAAGGTCAGAAGTTTGAGACCAGCCTGTCCAACATGGTGAAACCCCATCTCTACTGAAGATAGAAAAAATTAGCTGGGTGAGATGGCGCGCTCCTATAATCCCAGCTACCTGGGAGCCTAAGGCAGGAGAATCACTTGAACTCGTGAGGTGGAGGTTGTAGGGAGCCGAGATTGCACCACTGCACTCCAGCCTGGGCGACAGAGCAAGACTCCGTCTCATAGAAAAAGAAAAGTGCAGTTGGGTAGAAGGAATAAGTTTTAGTGTTTGATAATACAATAGGGAAATTTATTATTATTATATTTTTTCTGAGATGGAATCTTACTGTGTCACCCAGGCTGGAGTGCAATGGTACAATCTCAGCTCACTGCAACCTGCACTTCCTGGGTTCAAGCAGTTCTCCTGCCTCAGTCTCCCGTTTGGGATTACAGGTGCCCGCCACCACACCCAGATAATTTTTGTATTTTTAGTAGAGACAGGGTTTCACCATGTTGGCCAGGCTGGTCTTGAACTCCTGACCTCGTGATCTGCCCCTTGGCCTTCCAAAGTGCTGGGATCACAGGCATGAGCCACTGCGTCCAGCCTTATTATTATTTTTTTTATTTTATGTTTCATTAATTATTTTACATTTCAAAGTAGCTAGAAGAAATGTAATGTTCTCAACTTTATGTTTGTGGTGATGGATATCCCAATTAACCCTGATTTAGTCATTACACATCATATACATGTATGAAAATATCACATGTACTCCCAAAAGAAGTACACCTATGATATATCAAAAATTACAAAAACAAGAAGAAATAGAGGGGACCTGAGAAATCATATAAAATATTAAATTCTAAAAAATAGCATAAAAATACTTTAGGCTTGTATAATATTTAGAAGCCATATAATTGACTCCCCTGGGGGGAGAAGGAAGGAATAGGACTTAGAGTTGTAGATTAAAGGGGCCTCTGTGTCCTCACAGCTTAGCTCCCACTTAAGAGTGAAAACATACGATGTTTGGTTTTGAAAAATTCTAGAGTTACTTCACCTAGAATAATGGTCTCCAATTCCATCTGGGTTGCTGTGAATGTCATTATTTCATTTCTTTTTATGGCTGAGTAATATTCCATGGTATGTATACCACAGTTTCTTCATTGATTAATAGACATTTGGACTGGGCCCATGTTTTTGTAATTGCAAATTGTGCTGCTATAAACATGCATGTGCAAGTATCTTTTTTTGTATAATGACTTCTTTTCCTCTGTGTAGATACCCAGTAGTGGGATTGCTGGATCAAATGGTAGTTGTACTTTTGGTTCTTTAAGACATCTCCACATTGTTTTCCATAGTGGTTATAGCAGTTTACATTCCAACCGGCAGTGTAAAAGTGTTCCCTTTTTAACACATCCACACCAACATCTATTTTTATTTTTAGTTTTAGTTTTACTTTTTTATTTTGGCCATTCTTCCAGGAGTAAGGTGGTATCACATGGTGGTTTTCAATTTACATTTACCTGATAATTAGTGATGTTGGGCATTTTTTCATGTTTATTGGCTATTTGTATATCTTCTTTTGAGAATTGTCTGTTCATGTTCTTAGCCCAATTTTTGTTGGGATTTTTTTTTTCTTGCTGATTTGTTTGAGTTCCTTGTAGACTCGATATTAGTCGTTTGTTGGATGTATAGATTGCAGATATTTCCTTCCATTCTGTGGGTTGTCTGTTTACTCTGCTGATTGTTTCTTTTTTTGTGAAGAAACTTTTTAGTTTAATTAAGTCCCACGTATTTTATCTTTGCTTTTGTTGCATTTGCTTTTGGGTTCTTGATCATGAAGTCTTTTCCTAAGACAGTGTCTAGTAGGGTTTTTCTGACGTTATGTTCTAGAATTTTTATGGTTTCAGGTCTTAGATTTAAGTCCTTGATCCACCTTGAGTTGATTTTTGTATAAGGTGAGAGACAAAGATCCCATTTCATTCTTCTACATGTGGCTTGCCAATTATCTTAGCACCATTTGTTGAATAAGGTGTCCTTTCCCCACTTTCTATGTTTTTGTTTGCTTTGTCAAAGATCAGTTGACTGTAAGTATTTGGCTTTATTTCTGGGTTCTCCATTCTGTTCCATTGACCTATGTGCCATTTTTATTACAATACCATGCTATTTTAGTGACTATGGCTTTATAGTATAGTTTTAAGTCAGGTAATGTGATGCCTCCAGATTTGTTCTTTATGCTTAATCTAGCTTTGGCTAAGCAGGCTCTTTTTTGGTTCCATATGAATTTTAGGATTTTTTTTTCTAGTTCTGTTTTCACAGATGCTGGTATTTTGATGGGAATTGCATTGAATTTGTAGATTGTTTTTGGCAGTATGGTCATTTTCACAATATTGATCCTACTCATCGATGAGCGTGGGATGTATTTCCATTTATTTGTGTCATCTATTATTTCTTTCAGCAGTGTTTTATAGTTTTCTTTGTAGCGGTCTTTCATGCCCTGAGTTAGCCATATTCCTATTTTATTGTTTTGCAGCTATTGTAAAAGGGGTTGAGTTCTTGATTTGATTCTCAGCTTGGTCACTGTTGATGTATAGCAGAGCTACTGATTTGTGTACATTAGTTTTGAATCCTGAAACTTTGTTGAATTCATTTGTCAGTTCTAGGAGCTTTTTGGTTGAGTCTTTAGGGTTTTCTAGGTATACAATTGTATCATCAGCAAACAGCCACAGTTTGACTTTCTCGTTATCAATTTGGATGCCCGATTATTTTCATTTTAAGTTTATTCTACTCTTAGGCAGAATAGTAAGTTAAATTTTAATTCTATATAGGTAATCTGGTACAAATGATCATTTGTTTGCATATATTCTACTTTTATTTTTTTTGAGACGGGGTCTCACTCTGTTGCTCAGGGTGGAGTGCAGTGGTGCCACCATGGTTCACTGCAGCCTCAACCTCCTGGGCTCAAGTGATCCTCCAACCTCAGCCTCCTGAGTAGTTGGAACTATAGGCATGCACCACCATGCCCAGATAATTTTTGTATTTTTTTTTTAGGAGAGACATGGTTTTGCCATGTTGCTTAGGCTGCTTTCGAACTCCTGGGCTCAAGCGATCCGCCTGCCCCCAGGCCTGGCCAGATTCTACTTTTCAACTTTTATAAACATATAATAAATGAAGAGCATTCATAAAAACTATATTGTTGTGGTGAATGTTTATACTGATGTTTGGAAACAGAAATGCAAAATTTTCAAAGTAGATCCCAGCTTAGAAGCTGATCTTTGAATTTTGTTTTATTTTATTTTTTGATTTTTTGAAACAGGGTCTCTCTTTGTCACTCAGGCTGGCGTGCAGTGGTGAGCTATCTTGGCTCACTGCAGCTTTCGCTTCCCACTTTGTCCAGACTGGCCTCTAACTCCTGGAGTGAAGCAATTTGCACACGTGGGCCTCCCAAAGTGCTGGACTTAAAAGCCTGAGCCACCGCACCTTGCGTAAATTTTCACTTGAAAAGAAGTTAGAACATTACTGTTATAATAAGGACATTGTGGTCTTGTTTGCACAAAATAAACAAAAGACTTCCTTGAACAGATATGAAATCATTGTTTGACATTTTCTAGGAGAATTACATGCTCTGCCAAATGTAAGTTGCTGGAAACTTACTTGCCGTCTATGTAGAGATGAAGGCATCAGGATGTCCTGGAATTTTACAATAGTATGTAATGGGAGCCAGGGGGCCTGATATAAGCTATATAGACTAGTGTGTCCAGTTACTAGCAGTGACCTCGAACAAATCATCTACCTCCCTATTCACTATTTTCTTCATTTTTAAAGTGAAGAGATTATATTAGATGATTTCTAAAACATCTACCTTTAAAATGCTATAATTTTATTTCACATTGGACTCTGCTATTAGAGATTTACCAAATTGAGATAGATGATTAAGAAAAACATATATTCTTTCCTTTAAGCTTGATCCTCTATTTGTAACAACAGATATATTATTCAATTTTTGTCTCTGAAAGTCAATTGCTTAAAATCATTTTTTCCAATAATTATAATCTATGTATATTTAATGGTAGATATACATATTTTACCATTAAGAATTTTATCCTTGGCCGGGCGCGGTGGCTCACGCCTGTAATCCCAGTACTTTGGGAGGCCGAGGCGGGTGGATCACGAGGTCAAGAGATCGAGACCATCCTGGTCAACATGGTGAAACCCCGTCTCTACTAAAAATACAAAAAATCAGCTGGGCATGGTGGCGCATGCCTGTAATCCCAGTTACTCAGGAGGCTGAGGCAGGAGAATTGCCTGAACCCGGTACGCGGAGGTTGCGGTGAGCCGAGATTGCGCCATTGCACTCCAGCCTGGGTAAGAAGAGTGAAACTCCGTCTCAAAAAAAAAAAAAATTTATCCTTATATATTCATGGTGCTCATTGTTCGTGTTTGGAGCATATTTAGGATTTGCTGAATTTAGTAAGCTAGACTTTATGCCTTTAAGAATAGATCTCTCTGTAACTATGGTACTTAGCCTAATGTAGGCATGAAATAATTACTGTCGAATCCATTTGAATATATTATATATATTACAATAATTAGGAGTTAAGGATTACATATATATAACCATGCATAAACCATGATAGCTTGGTTGTAGCAAACTGGTAGCTTGATAGCTTGGGTTATGAGAGCTCTAAAGAGACACACTATAAACAGATTCACATTTGAAGAAATTTAGGTAGGAGTTAGATTCATGGAAAAGATGGAGAGGGGGTGAAGAATAGACCAGCAGAATATCTTTAGAATTAATCCAAAGAAATCAGAGCTAGAACTAAAGTTGTGAAGAAAGCGTGGTGAGGAATGCTATTATTTGGTATGACCTCAATCTTTAATTCTTTTTATCAACTTTATTGAGTTGTAATTTACATACAATAAAATGTACCAATTGAATATAATAAACCATTGTACCCTGAAATTGTAGATTTAAAAAAAATGTAGACTTAAAAAAAATCTACAATTCAGTGAGTTCTGATAAATAAATTCAATCATATAACCACCACACAGAGTATTTCTACCACTACCAAAAATTCTTTGCTGTCCCTTTGCAGTGAACCCTCAACCCCAGCCCTTGTCTATAGGTAACCATAAGTTTGCATCTGTCACTATAGTTTAACTTTGCTTCTTCTAGAATTTTATATAAATGGAAAGATATAGTATACAGTATACTATTTTGTTTAAAGTTTTTTGCTCGGTATGTTTTTGACTTTTTCGGGGGGTGCTTTAGTGTGGCAGTATTTTATTCCTTTATAGCTCAGTATTATTCCATTGTATGGATATACCACATAGGTTCATTTATTCAAATATTTATGGTCATTTGGATTATTTCATTTCTGGTGTTACAAATAAAGCTCCTGTAAATATTCATGTCCAAATATTGTTGTGAACATATATTTTCGAATTTCTTGGGTATACCTAAGAGTGGAATTACCAGGTCATATGAAAAGATTGTTACTGTTTTCTTCCTTCTCTTCCTTCCCTTTCTTCTGTCTCTCCCCTTCCCTACTCTCCTTTCTTCCCTTCCTTTTCTCCCTTCCCTTTCTTCCTTCCCTTGGTCTCCTCTCCCCTCCCCTTCCCTTCTGTCTCCTATCCTCTTTTTGTTTTTATTTGAGAGGGTCTTTCTCTTTTGCTGAGGTTAGAATACAGCAGCTCAATCATAGCTCACTATATCCTCAAACCTCCTGGGCTCAAGCCATCCTCCTGCCTCAGCCTCCTGAGTAGCTGGGACTACATGCCTGTAGCATCAAACCCAGCTAATTTTTGAATTTTTTGTAGAGATGGGGTCTCAATATGTTTCTGGGCTGGTCTCAAACTCCTGGCCTCAAGTGATCCTCCAGCCTCAGCCTCCCAAAGTGCTGTTTTCTTTTAATAAGGAATTAATGAGCTTTTTCAAAGTGGTTGTACCATTTTACAGTTTTCACTAGCAGTGTTGAGGACTGTTTGCTTTAGTCCTTTTCAACACTTGCTTGTATCAGTTTTTAAAACTTAGATAGTCTAATAGGTGCATTGTGGTCTTAATTTGTATTTCTCTAATGACTGTGATGTTGAACACCTTTTCATATGTCTATTAGCTACTCATTTGTCTTTATTGAAAAAATATCTTTCTTTTTTGAGATAGAGTTTCACTCTTGTTGCCCAGGCTGGAGTACATTGGCACAGTCTTGGCTCACGGCAACCTCCGTCTCCTGGTTCAAGCAATTCTCCTCCCCCAGCCCCCTGAGTAGCTGGGATTGCAGACACCCACCAGCTCGCCTAGCTAATTTTTGTATTTTTAGTAGAGTTGAGGTTTCATCATGTTGGTCTGGCTTGTCTTGAACTCCTGACCTCAGGTGATCCACCCCCATTATCCTCCCAAAGTGCTGGGATTACAGGTGTGAGCCACTGCACCTGACCCATTTTTAAATTTTAATGTTTCTAATTTATCCACTTTTTCATTTATGGTTTGTGCTTTTTGTATCCTAAGAACTCTTGGCCTATCTCTACATGATTACAGTTTTTTTTCCCTGTGTTTTCTTATTGAATATTTATAGTTTCAGCTTTTGTAATGGCTATATGATCCATTTCTAGTTAATATTTGGTGTGAGTAAGTTAGGGGTAGAGGATTATTTTTAAAAAATACATATATCTCATTATTCCAGTTCAGAACTATTTGTTGAAAAGACTATCCTTTTTTTTTGTACCTTTGTCAAATATTGTTTGATTATTTATGTATGGTGTAATAGACTGAATATTTGTGCTCTTCTCCTCTCTTGGTCCCCTGCCTCCCCAGATTGACATGTTGAAATCCTAACTCTCAATGTGATGGTATTAGGAAGTAGGGCCTTTGGGAGGTAATTAGGTCGTGAAAGTGGAGCCCTCATGAATGAGATTAGTGCCTTTATAAAAAGGGACCCCAGAGAACTCTCTCTATATTCTCTGCCATGTGAGAATACAATGAGAAGACAGACATCTGTGAACTTAGAAGAGGGACCTCAGTAGAACCCAACCATGCTGACACTCTGATACTTGGACTTCCAGCCTCCAGAGCTGTGAGGAATAAACTGCTATGTTTATAAGCCACTCAGTCTGTGATACTTCGTTATAGCAGCCTGAGCTGACAAGACATATGGATATAAATCTGGACTATATTCTGTTCTATTGATCTATGTTTCCGTCCTCATGCCAATACCAGTTTTGATTAGTATAGTTTTATAGTAAGTCTGGAAATTTGGTAGCTTAACTTTTTCAATTTTGTTTTTCTTTTTCAAAATTGTTTTGGTAGTCTAGGTCCTTTGTATTTCTTTTTTTTTTTTTTTTTTGAGACAGAGTTTTGCTCTTGTTACCCAGGCTGGAGTGCAATGGCGCGATCTCGGCTCACGACAACCTCCGCCTCCTGGGTTCAAGCAATTCTCCTGCCTCAGCCTCCTGAGTAGCTGGGATTACAGGCACGCGCCACCATGCCCAGCTAATTTTTTTTTTTTTTT
>NW_022437073.1:424401-442653 GCF_009761245.1 Sapajus apella
CGAGTAGCTGGGATTACAGGCACGCGCCACCATGCCCAGCTAATTTTTTTTTTTTTTGTATTTTTAGTAGAGACGGGGTTTCACCATGTTGACCAGGATGGTCTCGATCTCTTGACCTCGTGATCCACCCGCCTCGGCCTCTCAAAGTGCTGGGATTACAGGCGTGAGCCACCGTGCCCGGCCGGTCCTTTGTATTTCTATATAATTTTAAAATCAGGTTGCTTAGTTTGTGTTTTTGTTTGTTTACCAAAAAAGCCTACAGGGATTTTGTTCAAAATTGAATTGAATCTTCAGATAAATCTAAGACAAAAGATGTGATCTTGACTAGGAAAGCAGTCAGGTGTTACACACTCTGTATTAAGTCCTTCCTTGAAGTAAAATCTGGTAGATCATTTTTATGTCTACCATGGTAATGGTGGTTGATAGTGTTCAGATTTTCAGACTTTGTATAATTTTACTGGGTTTTCTTTTTTGTTGTTATTAATTATGGAGAAAGGTAGGCTAAAAATCTTTAATTATGACTGCATTTACCTGTTTTCCCCTTTAGTTATGTTAGTTTTTGCTTTATGTATTTGAAGGTGTGTTATCAGGCACATACATATTTAAAATGGTTATGTATTTCTAATGTATTGACCCTTTAATCATGATGAAATATCCTTCTTTGATTACAGAAATAAATCTTATGTAATCCATTTTGGCTGATATTAATAAAACTCCTTTAATTTTTTAGTTATTTTTTCTCATGATATATCTTTTTCTATCCTTTTATTTTTTAACCTATATATGTCTTCATATTTAAAGTAAGTCTCCTGGAGTAATACTGAATTGGAAAAATATAGGGATTTTGAATTATTATCATTGGGGGAAGCTGGGTGAATGGTACATGTGAATGTACATGTGAATTCTTGTACTATTTTTTAAACTATATGAGTCTAAAATTATTTCAAGTCTTCATAATTGCTTGTTGCTGTATTTTTAAGATAGCTTGCTTGAAATTCTTTTCTGATTATTGCAACAACTGTGTCATGTCTGCATTGTTGTCTGTTGGTTGTCCTTACTCATCCAAGCTGAGACATTTTTTCTGTTTGTTGGTTTAATAAGTATACTTACTTTGGATTGTTTCCTGAACTTTTTGCATATTATATTATGAGACTCTGGTTTCTATTTAAATCTTCTATGTTAATAGCCACTGGGGAGGGAGGAAAGGCACTCCTTGCAGACATTTGCCTTCTATCAGGCAGGAATGGTCAGCAGGGCTCTGTCCCACAGTCTCTGTGGCTGTAACCTAGCATGGGAGGGGGATGGGCCACCACCTCTTCTCTCATTGGTTCAAGATGAGGATGCTCAGTAAAGTTCTGTCTTCCTGAATACATGGTAACCAGTTGAAGGGATTTTATCCTGAAAGATTCTCTTGTCTTCTCAGGACTTTGGTTAGAAAGAGTATGTTTTTCTTGGGGCTTTTGTTGTTGTTGTTGTTCTATGCCTTTGAGCAGTTTCAGGTTGTAGGTTTCTGTAGCACCCAAAGTAGTTTACATCTGTGGCAAAAATATCTCTAGGGAATTCACTGTTGTAGTCATCCCTTAAGACTTGACGTCCCTAGCCAATTTACCTTATTTTCTTCACCTTTCAGAGTCTTCTGGTAGTTGCTTTGTGTTTCCAATTCAAGGTTTTTGGTTGCAATTAGCGGAAAGAATAGGGTGGATTGTGCTTATTTCATCTTCGTTGGAACAAGAAGTCTCTTGGTTTCTGGATTTTTTTTTTTTTGCTTTTTTTTTCGGTGGCAGGTGGAGGAGAGACCTGCAGGCCCTCTCCTTTCTCCTTCTTAGTGTCTTTTAATATACTAGTTTTCATATGTTGTAATGTTATTTATTTGCCCTGTTTATTTTGTTTTTCAGGCAAATGAAGATAAAACAATGTCCACCAACCTAAAATACCTTTCCTTGGGAATTTTGGTCTTTCAGACTACCAGTTTGGTTCTAACAATGCGTTATTCTAGAACTTTAAAAGAGGAAGGACCTCGTTATCTATCTTCTACAGCAGTGGTTGTTGCTGAACTTTTGAAGATAATGGCCTGCATTTTATTGGTCTACAAAGACAGCAGTAGGTATCTAGGTTTTTTGTTTTTAATCATTGCAGTTTATTTAGTTTACAAATGTATGTTGATAACTGCACATTTGCACTCTTGCATTGTTGAATGGCGTAGTATGAAGAACATTTCAATATTTTTAAAATTTTCTTAAGACATTTTAAGTCTTGTAATAAAGGCCTTTTATTTTAATTTGTATCATGATTCATATCTTCTGTTTAATTCAGTAAATATGAAATAGTTTCTTGCATTTATAATAATTTGAGAGTAAAAGTAAATTTTATAATTCTGTTACTGTTAGAACTTTAGAAAAATCATAATAATTTTTTTACTAATGTAAACACCTTCTTTTTATTTGCTTTGATTAGTCCAGCAGTGACTAATTTTATATAGTTTTTAAAAGTAGTTCTATTGAGATAATTCATGAGCCATATAATTTATGTGTTTAAAGTATATTATTTAATGGTTTTTTAGTGTATTTAAATTTTAATTTTTTAAACCTGTGGTAAAGTGTATACATATAAAATTTGCTATCTTAACTATTTGTAGTTGTACACTTAGTCATTGCTTTTACAATGTTGTACAACAATGACCACTATCCAGTTCTAAAATGTTTTTGTCACTTCAAGCAAAAACTTTGTTAAGTAATAACCTCCATTCTCCCTTACCCACAGCCCCGAGTAACCTCTAATTCACTTTCTGCCTCTGTGAATTTGCCTATTGTAAATATTTCACATAAATAGAATCATGTCATATTTGTCCTTTTAGATTTGACACTTAGCATACTGTTTTCAAGGTTTATTCACATTGTAACATGTATCAGAACTTTATTCCTTTTTTTGGCTGAATAACATTCTATTGTATGGACATAGAACATTTTGTTTATTCATCCATGTGTTGAAAGACACTTAGGTTGTTTCCACCTTTTGGCTATTGTGAATAATGCTAGAAAGAACAATGAGTAATGCCTCAGCCTCAGTAGATGTACAAGAATCTGTTTGAGTCCTTGTTTTCATTGCTTTTGGGTATATATTTAGGAGTAGAATTGCTCTGTCATATGGCAGTTCTATGTTTAGCATTTTAAGGAATCATCAAACTGTTTTTCATAGCAACTGGGCCATTTTACATTTCCATCAGCAAAGTACAAAGGTTCCTATTTCTCCATATCTTCACCAGCGCTTATTATTTTCAGTTTCTATTTTTTTAATAGCCATTCTAGTAGGTGTAAAGTAGTATCTCATTGTGGTTTTGACTTGTGTTTCTCTAATAACTAATGATGAAGCTTTATGGTGGTCTTTTTTGGCTTTTTGTGTTTTATTTTTGTTTTTGTTTTTGTTTTGAGACTGAGTCTCACTATGTTGCCTAGGCTTCAGTGCAGTGGTTCGATCTTGGCTCACTGTAACCTCCACCTCCCAGATTTAAGTAATTCCTATGCCTCAACCTCCTGCCCGAGTAGCTGTGATTACAGGTGCGTGCCACCATGCCCTACTACCTTTTGTATTTTTAGTAGAGTCAGGGTTTTACCAGGCTGGGCAGGCTGGTCTCCAACTCCTGACCTCAAGTGATCTGCCCACCTCAGCCTCCCAAAGTACTACGATTACAGGTGTGAGCCTCTGCACCCAGCCCTTTCTGTGTATTTTCTTTCTAACTACATCTGACATGACATGCCAAAAGATTGAATATATGAAAGTCGGAAGAAAGGAGGAATCTAGTTTGAGGAATAATTGCTAAGTTTTTAGATTAAACTATTGGGTGAACAGGTGCTGCGATAGGTGCTGTGATGAATGATAGATAGAAATAGATTTGGGGAAAATTAAAGCTTCTTTTTGGACCATATTAAGTTTCAGACAGCTATAAGGTATTCACATTGAGATGTCAAGTTGTAGAGTCTATGCATATGGAGTTCAATAATTTGTCAGTTTACATATTGCTTTAAAGTCAAGGATTGAATGAAATAACCTAGTGTATGCTAGAAGAGGAGAAGGCCAAAGACTGAGCTCTGTTGCATTCCCAATATTTAGAGGTCAGATTCCGCAGGAGGAATCAGCAAAAGAAGACTGAAGCAAAACAGAAAGATAAATGGAAATGTAATAGCCAAGCTGAGATAGTAGTGTTTTTGCTGCTGAGGTATAGATGAGCAGGAGTGTTGACTGCATTTAATAAGTTGTGGAACCAAAGATATCTTTGACACAAATAATTGCATGGTAGAGAGATGTGGTAAAACCAACTTTCAGTGAACCAAAGCATGAATAGACATACCATACAGAAAAATAGATTCCAGGTGGATTAAAGATTGACATTTAAAAAGCAAAACTTGGCTGGGCACGGTGGCTCACGCCTGTAATCCCAGCACTTTGGGAGGCTAAGGGAGGCAGATCATGAGGTCAAGAGTTCAAGACCAGCCTGACCAACATGGTGAAACCTTATCTCTACTAAAAATACAAAAATTAGCCAGGTGTAGTGGTGGGTGCCTGTAATCCCAGCTACTGAGGAGGCTGAGGCAGGAGAATTACTTGAACCTGGGAGGCGGAGGTTGCAGGGAGTCGAGATCGGCCACTGTATTCCAGCCTGGGCAACAGAGCAAGACTCCGTTTTTAAAAAAAGAAAAACAAAACTTTATGACCTTACTACTGTGAATGATTTCAAACAACATACAAAAGGTACAAGTAATGGAAAAAATAGATAATTTAGGGCCTATTAAAATGAAAAACATTTGTAAATCAAACCAAGTAAAAAGACAAGTCACAGATTGAGATGATATTTATATCACATGTAACCACCACTAATTAATATCCAGAATTATAATTACTCCTACAACTCAATCAGAAAAAGACAACTTAATAGAAAGCGGGCAAAGGATATAAACAGGTAATTCACGGAAGAAAATCCTGCATGGCCAATAAATATATAAAAAGATGCTCAACTTCACTAGCCACCAAGGAAATCAGATTAAAACCACAGGACACAATTTCACTGCCCTCAAATTGACAAAAATAAAAGATCTTTACTATACAAAGAATTAGTGAGAATGTGGAACCAGACCTTCCTGAAAATACTCGTAAGAAAAATATGTAATAGCATTGATCATTTAAAAATTGAATTTAAAGGCTGGGTGTGGTGCCTTATGCCTATAATTCTAGCAGTTTGGGAGGCAGAGGCAGATGGATCACCTGAGGTCAGGAGTTCAAGACCAGCCTGACCAACATGGTGAAACACGATCTCTACTTAAAAATACAAAAATTAGCTAGGCATGGTGGCACATGCCTGTAATCCCAACTACTCAGGAGGGTAAGGCAGGAGAATCACTTGAACCTGGGAGGCAGAGGTTGCAGTGAGCCGAGATCGCACCACTACACTCCAGCCAGGTGACAGAGTGAGATTGCATCTCAAAAAAAAAATTGTATTTAAAAATTAAAAAATAATCAGGTTCGGTGCACAACTATAGTCCCAGTTACTTGGGAGGATTGCTTAAGCTCAAGAGTTGGGATCTAGCCTGGACAACACAGTGAGACCCCATCTCTAAAAATAAAATAACATAAAATTAAGGTAATATTTTAGTTTTCTTTTCTGGTAAAACTAAGAAAAAAATCTTTTGGTAACTTTTCGTTAAGAATTTTTCTTTTTTTTTTTTTTTGAGACGGAGTTTCGCTCTTGTTACCCAGGCTGGAGTGCAATGGCACGATCTCGGCTCACCGCAACCTCCGCCTCCTGGGTTCAGGCAATTCTCCTGCCTCAGCCTCCTGAGTAGCTGGGATTACAGGCACACGCCACCTTGCCCAGCTGAATTTTTATATTTTTAGTAGAGACGGGGTTTCACCATGTTGACCAGGATGGTCTTGATCTCTTGACCTCGTGATCCACCCGCCTCGGCCTCCCAAAGTGCTGGGATTACAGGCTTGAGCCACCGCGCCCGGCCAAGAATTTTTCAACTGTTATTTTGGGGTGAGGAGAGGGTGAGTGATCAGGCAGCAATTTTAAAGTTTTTTCATTTTAAAAAACTTTCCATAATCAAAGTTTTCCTAATGATGTATATTGGGAGAAAAAATTGTCTAAAGTGTCATTATTGGTAAATAATTCTAGGGTTCCTTAGAATAATTAGAATAATTCTAGCTTCCTTAGAACACTAATTCTAGGGTTCTTTAGAATTTCTCATTTTTTTTTTGAGGAATTTATATATGCATCTTTAAAAGATCTTTGGCTGATTTTTTGTGACTGATACGGTAAGGTTGACCAGTTCAAAGTTTATTTTCAATCCCTTACTCCCTTACTTGGCTCTAACATGGAGGAAATAAAGGAAAAGACTTCCCAGCTTCCTTGATGCTATGGGTAGTTATGCAACACAGTTCTGTTCAATGAGAACCAAGAAGTTACCTGCTAAGCTGCTGTTTCCTCTCCTTTTTTTTTTTTTTTTTTTTTTTTGCTGCCTGAAACAAGAACTAGAGATGCAGCAGTACTTTGGTGACCCTGTTGCAATAATCATATAGACAATAGATGAAAAGCATGAAAATTAAAAAGCCAAAATATATACAGTTTATAGATATATATAAAACATATTTATATAGTTTTATAAAGTTACATATATTTATATATAATTATACATATATGAATCTTAGAATAGTGCTTAGTTGGTATTATCACATACCAGGCACATTTTGGTTTCCAAAACTTGGACATGTATTAAGATCTAATAGTATTTTACCATCCAGGAATTTTCTCAAGATTATATTGCAGAAAATTTTAAAGTCTGTTATTCTACTCTAATGTAGTTACTCTGTTTTTCTGCCATGCCTCTCTCTTTTTTTCTAAGTATGCCTCTCTTGGACATAATTTTAATAATTTATAATATGAAGAGACACAGGCTTTATTTGTAGCAGCATTGTATTAACATGAAAGAGATAATCCTGCTCTCTCTTTGATAATCCAATTGAACCTAGAATATTGGTGGGCTGCAGGGGTTAGAGGGTTTCCAACACACATACTGGAAGGTCTTTAAAAGATAATGCTGTATGAGAGATTCATGCAACCAAGAAGGGGTTGGTCCCTCATAACTCTGATATCCCCTGGCCCCAGCTTTCTCTTTTTTCCTCTCCTGCCTGGTTGATGGCACCTAGGACCATTGGTGGCACCACTTTGAGTTTTTCTCAGTCTCAAGGTCGCAGTCAGGGTGGGAGAAGTAAAAGAACAACTGTTCTTTCAGACTACTTGTTGGCAGCCTGTGCCAGAGCTAATCTGGTTTCTTTTCAAGCCAGTGACAGTCACTTTTTTTTAAATGAAGATCTTGTTCTTTTGTGCAGGCTGAAGTGCAGTTATGCAGTCATAGCTCACTGCAACTTCAAACTCCTGGGCTCAGGTCATCCTTCTGCCTCAGCCTCCTGGATAGCTGGAAATTACAGGTGCATGCCACAACACCCAGCTAATTTAATATAAAAAAAAGTTTTTTTTTTTTTTTTTTTTTTTAGAGACGGGGTCTCATTATGTTGATCAGGCTGGTCTTGAACTGTTGGCCTCAAGCAATCCTCTTGCTTTGAGCTACCAAAATGCTGGCATTACAGACATGAGCCACTGTGCACAGCCTGATGGTCACTTTTAGGAGTGGGTTCATTTGCTTCCAGGATCCACCTTCCCACTTCTCTCAGAGTTCTTTGTCCCCCCGCCCCCCGGCCCCAGGGACTTTGCCCTTCCTTTCACAGCTAGACACTGTGGCAGCCTCTGCAACTTGCTTGATGCAAGGTTGCCACAAGCCTTCAATTTGGAAGAAAATGCAATATTTGAAAAATGAAAAGTATAATAAAACAAAGCACAATTAAACGAGGTATGCTTACAGAGAGAGCGCCTGGGTCCCTGAGTTGCCATAAAAGCTTTGGATCTGGACTCATGTTATGTGAGACCCGATGGGTTGAACTAGTGTTAGTTGGGTTTTTGTTGTTTGCAGCCAAACCCATTCCCTAACTGATTTACCTTCTTTTTATGATTAAAATCTTCACAATTACTAATTGGTATAAATTGCTGATGATAAACGAAATGCACAAAATACAAGTGTTTATAACATTGCTATAATAAACTAAGAATACTTGGTTGATAAATTAAAACTTTAAGCTTTTGGCTGTCAGAAATATGTGTTTGTATGTGTATGTGTATATATATATGTAAATATATATAATAAATTTGATTATCAGAATAAAAGATTATGAGGTTTCTTAATACTTTATAATATTTAACATTTTAAAAATCAGCATCATAAAGATACATTTTAGACTTAAAAGTATCTTGATGTGTAGCTCGATTTTCTTTTTTTAACAGGTAAGAAAATTGAGATCTTGAGAGTAGCTATGTAACTTATTCAGAATTACTTAATTTACTGATTTTTCTCTTATTATTTTCTAGAATGTAGCCTAAGAGCACTGAATCGAGTACTACATGATGAAATTCTTAATAAACCTATGGAAACACTTAAACTTGCTATTCCATCAGGGATATATACTCTTCAGAATAATTTACTGTATGTGGCACTATCAAATCTAGATGCAGCTACTTATCAGGTACTTAAAATACATTTCTTTTTTAAAAACTTTTTTTCTTATACATAATAATTGTACATATTTATCCAGTGTCTAATGATCAAATCAGAGTATTTAGGATATCCATCTCCGCAAACATTTATCATTTCTTTGTGTTGGGAACATTTTAAATCTAGTTACTTTGAAATTTTGAGTAAATTATTGTTAACTGTAGTCACCTTCCTGTGCTAACACTTGAACTTACTCCTTCTACCTAACTCAATTTTTGTACACATTAACCAATCTCATTATTCCTGCCCCTGCCCTTGCATCTTTCCCATCCTCAGGTAACTATCATTCTGCTCTCTACCTCCGTGAGATCACTTTTTTTTTTTTTTTTTAGCTCCCATATATGAGTGAAAATATATTTGTCTTTCTGTGCCTGGGTTGTTTCACTTAACAGAATGTTAACCTCCAGTTTCATCCATGTTGTTGCAAATGACAGGATTTCATTCTTGTTATAGCTGAATAGTATTTCTTTATGCATTTATCCATTGATGGACACTTAGGTTGAGTTCATATCTTAGCTATTGTGAACAATGCTGCAATAAATATGGGGCTAGAGGTATTCCTTTGATATACTGATTTCCTTTCCTTTGGATAAATACCCAGTAGTGGGATTGCTGGAATGTCTGGAAGTTCTATTTTGAGTTTTTTTGCGAATGCTTTGTACTGTTTTCCATAGTGGCTGTGGAAAACTAATTTACATTCTCAGCAACAGTGTACAAGAGCTCCTTTTCCACTACATCCTCACCAGTACTGGTTATTTTATGTATTTTTGATAATAACTATTCTGACAGGGGTAGAACGATACGTCACTGTGGTCTTGATTTGCATTTCCCTGATGACTAGTTGATCACTTTTTCATATACTTGTTGAATATTTGTATGTCTTCTTTTGAGAAGTGTTTATTCAGGCCCTTTGCCCACTTTTTAATGGGATTATTTGTTTTTATGTTGTGGAGTGCCTTGTATATTATGGATATTAGTCTCTCATCAGATGATTAGTGCAAATATTTTCTCCCATTCTACAGATTGTCTCTGTATTGTTTTCTTTGCTTTGCAGAAGCTTTTTAGTTTAATATAGTTCCATTCCTCTATTTTTGTTTTCATTGCCTGTGCTTTCTTCCTATGTATTTTTTTATGTATTTTTTAAAATATGGAACACTTCATGAATTTGTGTGTCATCCTTATTCAGGGGCCATGCTAATCATCTCTGTATCATTCCAATTTTAGTATATGTGCTGCTGAAGGAAGCACTGCCTGTTCTTTTGAAATGACAGCCATAAAATCTGCCCTGACCAATGTGCTGAAACATTTCTCCTCTGTTTAGTAGTAGTTTTATAGTTTTGAGTCTAATGTTTAAGTCTTTAATCCATTTTGAGTTGATTTTTTAAATATGGTTAGCGATGGGACCTAGTGTCATTTTCTTCCTATTCATACCCAATTTTCCCAGCATCAGGATGTCTTTTGTCTGTCTGATGTATGCTCCTGGCACCGTCATTAAAAATCAGTTGGCTGTAAACACGTAAATGTATTTTGGGGTTCTCTATTTTGTTCCATTGGTCTTTGTGTCTGTTATTAAAGAAATTGCATGCTGTTTTGGTTACTATGGCCTTGTAGTATATTTTGAAGTCATAGTGTGATGCCTCTACCTTCGTTCTTTTTGCTCAGGGTTGCTTTGGCTATTCTGGGTCTCTGTAGTTCCATATGAATTTTAGGATTGTTTTTTCTGTTTTTGTGAAGAAAGTCATTGGTATTTTGATGGGGATTGTACTGAATCTATAGATCACTTTTGGTAATATGGTGATTTTAACAATATTAATTCTTTTAATCCAGGAGCATGGGATATCTTCCCATTTGTGTCCTCTTCCATTTCTTTCATTGGTGTTTTTTAGTTTTTCTTGTAGAGATCTTTTACCTCCTTAGTTAAATTTATTCCTAGATTTTTTTTGTAGCTATTGTAAATAAGCTTGCTTTCTTTATTTCTTTTTCAGCTAGCTTATTTGTTTATAGAAATGATACTGATTTTTGTATGTTGATTTTATATCCTGAAACTTAACTGAATTTGTTTATCAGTTCTAAGAGTGTTTTTAATGGAATCTTTAGGGTTTTCTCTATATAAGATCATGTCATTTGCAGAGAGGGACAATTTGACTTTCTCTTTTCCAGTTTGGATACCTTTTATTTCTCTCTTTTGCCAGATTTTGTTCCAGTTTTTTATTTGTTTGTGCGTTTGTTTGTTTTTTGAGACAGAGTCTCACCTGGTTACCAGATTGGTGTGCAGTGGTGCAGTCTTGGCTGACTGCAACCTCTGCCTCCCAGGTTCAAGTGATTCTCCTGCCTCAGCCTCCCAAGTAGCTGGGACCACAGGGGTGCACCACCATGACTAGCTAATTTTTGTATTTTTCGTAGAGATGTGGTTTCACCATGTTGGCCAGGATGATCTTGATCTTTTGACCTCGTCATCTGCCTGTCTTGGCCTCCCAAAGTACTGGGATTACAGGCGTGAGCCATGTGCCTGGCCTGTTCCAGTTTTTAAAGGAAAGCCTTCCAACTTTTCCCCATTCAGTATATTAGTTGTGTGTTTGTCTTATATGGTCTTTATTATGTTGAGATATGTTCCTAGGAATATTTTAAATTTTATCAAATGCTTTTTCAGCATCTATTGAGATGATCATAAGGTTTTTATTCTTTATTCTGTTGATGTGATATATTACATTTATTGATTTTGCATATATGTTAAACCATCTTTGCATCCTTGGTACAAATCCCACTTGATTATGGTGAATAATCTTTTTTAATGTGCTGTTGGAATAGATTTGTTAGTATTAATATTTAGGTCAGGATTTTTTGTCTTGACTTTTGGATTCTCTATTGTTCTATGCAGGAATATTCAACTATAGTTTTCATTTTTTGTTGTGTCCTTGTCTGGTTGTGGTATCAGGGTAATGCTGGCCCGACAGGATGAGTTAGGAAGAATTCCCTCCATTTGATTTTTTGGAATAGTTTGAGGAGAATTGGTGTGTGTCCATTATAAGCTCAGTAGAATTCATAAGTGAAGCCATCCAGTCCTGTACTTTTCTTTCTTGGGAGGCTTTTTAAGTGCTGATTGAATCTTGTTACTTGTTATTGATCTGTTTAGGTTTTTAATTTCTTCTTTGTTCAATCTTGGTAGGTTGTATGAATCTAGGAATCTCTCCATTTCCTGTAGGTTTTTCAGTTTGCTAATATATAGTTGTTCATAATAGTTTCTAATGATCCTTTGTATTTCTGTAGTATGGTCTGTATTGTCTCCTTTTTTGTTTATGGTTTTATTTGGGTCTTCTCTCTTTCTACTGTTAGTCTAGTTTGTAGTTTATTGATTTTACTTATCTTTTCAAGAAACCAATTTTTCTTTTGTTTCATCCTCTGTATTTTTGCTTAGACCCTGTTTTATTTAGTTCTGCCCTGATCTTTTGTTGTGATGGTGCTGGTGGTGGTGGTTTGGTTGGTTGAGAGAGTCTCACTTTGTTGCCCAAACTGGAGTGCCATGGCACAGTCATAGCTTACTGCAGCTCGAGAAATCTCAACCTCCTGGCCTCAAGAAATCCTCCCATCTCAGCCTCCTGAGCAGCTGAGAATATAGGCATATGCCACCATGCCTAATAATTTTTTTTTTTTTTTTTGTAGAGACAGGGTCTTATTATGTTGCCCAGTTTGGTCTTGAACTTCTGGCCTGAAATTATCGTCCCACCTGGCCTCCCAAGGTGCTGGGATTATAGCTGTGAGCCACCATGCCTAGCCTGCTTCATCTTTATTATTTCTTTCCTTCTTTTAGTTTAGGGTTTGGTTTGTTCTTGCTTTTCTAGCTTCTCGAGGTACATTAGGTTGTTTATGTGAATCTTTCTAATTTGTTGATGTAGGCATTTATTGCTATAAACTTCCCTTTTATCACTGCTTTTTCTGTATCTCATAGGTTTTGGTATGTTGCGTTTCAATTTATATTGGTTTAAAAAAAATTTTCTCGGCTTGGTGTAGTGGCTCACGCCTGTAATCCCAGCATGTTGGGAGGCGAAGGCAGGTATATCTCCTGAGGTAAGGAATTCGAGACCAGCCCTGGTCAACAAGCTGAAACCCTGACTCTACTAAAAATACAAAAATTAGGTATCGTGGCAGATGCCTGTAATTCCAGCTACTTGGGAGGCTGAGGCAGGACAATCGCTTAAACACAGGAGGCGGAGGTTGCAGCAAGCTGAGATCACGCCACTGCACTCCAACCCGGGCAACAAGAGCGAAACTCCATCTCAAAAAAAAAAAAAGAAAATTTTCTCTTTTGGTCTGAGAAGATACTTGATATGATTTCAATTTTTAAAAATGTGTTGAGACTTGTGGCCTAATATATATTCTATTCCGGAGAATGCTCCATGTGCTGATGAGAAGCATGTGTTTTCTGCAACTGTTAGATGCAGTGTTTGTTCTATGAATGTCTGCGAGTTTCATTAGATACAAAATGTAGTTTAAATCCTCTAATGTGTCTTTTGTTGATTTTCTGTCTAGATGATCTGTTGCAATACTGAGAGTGGGGTTTTGACGTCCCCAATTATTACTATATTAGAGTCTAGAGCTGTTAATATTTGCTTAATGTATCTAGGTGCTCCAATGTTGGGTACATATATGTTTAGAATTGCTGCTCACACCTGTAATCCCAGCACTTTGGGAGGCCGAGGCGGGTGGATCACGAGGTCCAGAGATCGAGACCATCCTGGTCAACACGGTGAAACTCCGTCTCTACTAAAAATACAAAAAATCAGCTGGGCATGGTGGTGCATGCCTGTAATCCCAGCTACTCAGGAGGCTGAGGCAGGAGAATTGCCTGAACCCAGGAGGCGGAGGTTGTGGTGAGCTGAGATCGCGCCATTGCACTCCAGCCTGGGTAATGAGCGAAACTCCGTCTCAAAAAAAAAAAAAAAAAAAAAAAGAATTGCTATATAGTCTTGTTGAATTGATCCCTTTCATTATATAAGTACTTCTTTGTCTCTTTTAACAGTTTTTGATCTAAAGTCTATTTTATATAAGTATAGCTATTTCTGCTCATTTTTGGTTTCTGTTTGCATGGAATATCTCTCCATCCCTTTTCTTTCAGTCTATGTCTGTCTTTACAGGTGAACTGCGTTTCTTGTAGGTAGTGTGTATTTGACTTATGGCTTTTTAAATCCATTTTGCCAGTCCACATATTTTATGTGGGAAATTTATTTACATTCACAGTTATTATTGATAGAGGGAGATTATTCCTTCATTTTGCCAATTGTTTTCTGTAGTGTGTTAATAATGTTTGAATCCTTTCTCTTTATCATTTGTGTATCTGCTTTTCCAGTGAGTTTTATACTTTCATATGCTTTTATCATGGTAGAAACTGACTTTCAGGTGCAGGACTCCTTTAAGCATCTTTTTCTTTTTTTTTTTTTTTTTTTTTTTTTTTTTTGAGACAAGGTCTGGCTGTATCACCCAGGCTGGAGTGCAGGGGCACAGTCTTGGCCCTCTGCCACTTCTGCCTCACAAGCTCAAGCCATCTTCCCACAACCTCCCAAGTAGCTGGGACTACTGGTGGACACCACCATGCCTGGCTAACTTTCATATGTTTTTAGAGACGAGGTTTTGTCATGTTTCCCAAGCTGGTCTCAAACTCCTGAGCTCGAGAGATCTCCCCACCTTGGCCTCCCAAAGTGTTGGGATTACAGGTGCCTGGCCTAAGTATTTCATATATGCCTGGTTTAGTGGTGATTAATTTCCTCTGTTTTTCCTTGTCTAGGAAAGACTTTATCTTTCATTTTATTTAAAAATTTTATCTATTTTTAAATTTTAAATGTATTTTGATTTATTTTTTGATTTTTTTATTTTCTAAAAGAGTGATGTCTTGCTGTGCTTCCCAGGCTGGAGTGCAGTGGCTGTTCACAGGCACAATATGGTGCACTGTAGTCTCAAACTCCTGGGTTCAACCTGTCCTGCCTCATCCTTCCAGGCACTAAGACCACAAGCACACTCTACCATGCCTGGCTTTGCATTTGTTTGGTTTTTTTTTTAGACGGAGTCCTGCTCCATCACCCAGGCTAGAGTGTAGCAGTGTGATCTCGGCTCACTGCAACCCCTGCCTTCCAGGTTCAAGTGATTATTCTGCCTCAGCCTCCTGAGTAGCTGAGATTACAGCTTCACACCATCATACCTGCTAATTTTTGTGTTTTTGGTAGAGATGAGGTTTCATCATTTTGGCCAGGCTGGTCTCGAACTTCTGTCTTCAGGTGATCCACTTGCCTCAGCCTCCCAAAATGCTGGGATTATAGGCATGAGCCATCGCGCCCAGTCTGCGTTCATTTTAACAATAGTTTCACTGTGTATGGTATTATTATTATTATTATTTTTGAGACAGAGTCTTGCCCTGTTGCCCAGGCTGGAATGCAGTGGTGAGATCTTGGCTCACTGTAACCTCTGCCTTCTGGGTTCAAGCAATTCTCCTGTCTCAGCCTCCTGAGTAGCTGGGATTACCAGTGTCCACCACCATGCCCGGCTAATTTTTGTATTTTTAGTAGAGACAGGGTTTCACCATGTTGATCAGGCTGGTCTCGAACACCTGACCTCATGACCCACCCACCTTGGCCTCCCAAAGTGTTGGGATTACAGACATGAGACCACGCCCAGTCTACGACATATGGTATTTTTATCTGGCAGGTTTTTTTTTTTCTTTCAGGACTTTGAATATATCATCTCATTCTCTCCTGGCCTATAATGGTTCTCTTAAAAATCTGCTGTTAGACTGATGGAGATTCCCTTATATGTAACTTGATGCTTTTCTCTTGCTGTTTTTAGCATTTTCTCTTTGTCTTTTGCCTGTTGCAACCTAATTTACAATAAAAAGGTTCAATTCATTTTGCATCATTGCCTAAAGAGTCCAAAGTTGTCTGGTACATCAGATTCCTGAGAGTAACATTAACTGAAGCTTTAGACCCCAGTTCCCAGCCAGGTGCAATCACCAGGCATAGTGCCGTAGTGCTTAAAATACATTTCTAATAGTACTCTTAAGAAACAAACAAACATCAATAATATTACTGTTTTCTTTTTCAGGTCACATATCAGTTGAAAATTCTTACAACAGCATTATTTTCTGTGTCTATGCTTAGTAAAAAATTGGGTGTATACCAGTGGCTCTCTCTAGTAATTTTGATGACAGGAGTTGCTTTTGTACAGGTAACTAACTATTCAAGATAAGTATATATTTTTTATATTTATCACAGTTTCAAAACCGTATTTATTTTGTGTGGAGAATATGGTTCTATTGTTTGTGGAAGCTAGCAAATGTTATTCCTCACAACTAACATATGTTTTGAGGGCTTCCTTTTTGTGACTTACTACATTGGGAGTGTAAGTAATACAGAGGAATTAATCAAAATAAAATTATATTACCTACAGAAATGAACATTCTAATTAGGGAAATAAGACACTGCATTTTAAAGAAAGTTGATTTTTGCTGGCTATCTGTAGCATTTGAGATTATTAGCCACTCCCTTTTTATTTTCTTTCAGCTTCACTGATACCATTTTTTCCTGGTTCTTTTATTTTTCTAATGATTCCTTACTGGTTTTCTTCATAGGGATCTCTTCTGTGAGACTCCCTGTAAATACTGCAGTTGCTTGCAGGCTTGTTATTTCTTCTAAGTTATATCTTTATTTTTGGAGATTTCATGGGGGGGAGGTTAATTTTATTATTATTTTTTTCCTTTTTTAAAAAAAAATTATATAGAGACGGGGTCTCACTATGTTTCCCAGGCTAGTCTCAAACTTCTGGGCTGAAGTGTTCATCCTACCTCAGCCTCCCAAAGTGTTAGGTGTGAGCCAATGTGCTTGGCCTTATTATTTATTATTATTATGATTAGTCCTCAGTGATACTTGTTCTGAAGGAAGGCTTTATTAATACTTATATCCTAATAATTCCTCAGCTCACGTCATCACTTTCCCTGATATGTGACAATGTAAATCATGAATAAAAATTTTTCTTTTTTGAGATGGAGTGCCCCTCTGTCCTAGGCTGGAGTGCAGTGGTCCAATTTCCTCCCACTGCAACCTCTGTCCCCCAGGTTCAAGCGATTCTCCTCAGCCTTCCGAGCAGCTGGGATTACAAGTGTACACCACCACTCCTGGCTAGTTTTTGTATTTTTAGTAAAGACAGGCTTTCACCATGTTGGCCAGGCTGGTCTCGAACTTCTGACCTTGTGATCCACCGGCCTCCACTTCCCAAAGTGCTGGGATTACAGGTGTGAGCCACCGCCCAGCCTTTCTCCCCCCCATCCCCTCCCCCTTCCTTCCTTTCTTTCCTTTCCTTGATGGAGCCTTGCACCGTTGCCCAGGCTGGAGTGCAGTGGCATAACCTCAGCTCACTGCAACTTCCACCTCTCGGTTTCAAGCGATTTTCTTGCCTCAGCCTCCCCAGTAGCTGAGATTATGGTTGGCCACCACCACACTTAGCTAATTTTTTGTATTTTTAGTAGAGATGGGGTTTCACTGTGTTGTCCAGGCTGGTCTCAAATTCTTGACCTCGTGATCCACCCACCTCAGCCTCCTAAATTGCTGGGATTACAGGCATGAGCCACCGTCCCGGGCCTCATATTTTTAATATTTATTTTAAATGAGTATTAGAAATGTATAAGTGGCATATCAAATTCTTATTTTCATAAATATTGTTTAGAGTAAGCTAAAGTAGGCATCGTTTCAAACAGTAAGGTATTTTAAATTAAAAAGTTATTAATAGTTCAGGTGGAACATGAGTTTGACAAAAACCATGAAATGATAGGCAAATAACTGAAGCTTCAGGAACACAGACCTATAGGATAAAGCTCAGAGTGGTTAGTGCAACACACTAGACCTTCTGAAATGTACCTACAGCTCCAGGCTCATTTCTGCTGCTGCATACTTCACACTCTGAATTGCTGAAACTGAGCAGCTTGTAGAGGCTCTTTTGCACAGCCGAGCATTTATCCATTCTTTCTCTTGTGCCTACAATGCCTTCTCCCCTTTCTTTGCCTGGCTAACTCCTACCTTTAAGACTCAGCTGAGTCTTAAAGTCTGCCTCTACCAGAATACCTTCCTAACATCACAGGCATAACATTTATGCCTTCTTCTCTACTACCGTGGTACTTTGTACATATCTTTTCCAAAGTATTTATCTTATAGTTAAATGCTCATTTATGTCTGTTTACCCTTACAACTTAAGTTCCTAGAAGGCAGCAGCTGTGTTTCACTGCTCCTTCCATTTATAGTGCCTAATTAGCAAGACTTAAACATAGTTTAAGATCAGGAAAAACAATGACATTTGTTTTTACATGACTAGTTGTCATCTGATTTTTTTTTTTTGAGACGGAGTTTCGCTCTTGTTACCCAGGCTGGAGTGCAATGGCACGATCTTGGCTCACCACAACCTCCGCCTCCTGGGTTCAGGCAATTCTCCTGCCTCAGCTTCCCGAGTAGCCGGGACTACAGGCACACGCCACCATGCCCAGCTGATTTTTTGTATTTTTAGTAGAGACGAGGTTTCACCATGTTGACCAGGATGGTCTCGATCTCTTGACCTCGTGATCCACCCG
>NW_022437073.1:442753-579609 GCF_009761245.1 Sapajus apella
AGGCGGGTGGATCACGAGGTTTCACCATGTTGACCAGGATGGTCTCGATCTCTTGACCTCGTGATCCACCCGCCTCGGCCTCCCAAAGTGCTGGGATTACAGGCGTGAGCCACCGTGCCCGGCTGTCATCTGATTTTATATCCTATAAGTATAGATCACTCCTGGGAAAGCTTCAGGGATGATATTGGAGTTAAATTAGGTGTTTAAAGGTAATAATTATAATGAAATTTGCATGCTGAATACTTAGGTGCCAGGTACCCCATTCAGTGCTTACCCTGTATTATCTTATGTTAAACCTGTTTAAGGTAGATATTATTCTTCCCAACTTACGAAAGAATGATTGAAACTGAGAGAGGTTAATGAAATTGCTTATGATACCAATCTAGTAGTGGCAGAGCCAGAAACCAAATCTCTTTAAAACTGTTTTCACTATTTGTGTCTCAGTAGGTCTGAAATACCAGAAAAAGCATTACATAAAAGGTATATTAAAAAAATACAAATGGCCGGGCGCGGTGACTCATGCCTGTAATCCCAGCACTTTGGGAGGCCGAGGTGGGTGGATCACGAGGTCAAGAGATCGAGACCATCCTGGTCAACATGGTGAAACCCTGCCTCTACTAAAAATACAAAAAATCAGCTGGGCATGGTGGTGCATGCCTGTAATCCCAGCTACTCAGGAGGCTGAGGCAGGAGAATTGCCTGAACCCAGGAGGCGGAGGTTGCGGTGAGCCAAGATCGTGCCATTGCACTCCAGCCTGGGTAACAAGAGCGAAACTCCGTCTCAATTAAAAAAAAAAAAAAAAATACAGATATTGATCTGTGGATGAGCACAAGCTAAGTTAAGGAGTGGTGATAGTCTTCTTTGGTCAGAACAAAGAATTCACAAAGATATAGTGAGAGATGAAATTACAAAATACAGATTGGTCCTACATTATACATGGTCTTCAGTATTGAGACAGGAGCTTGGTCTTGACTGCTTTTGGCTGTAAGGCCTCACTGGAGAGTTGGAAGGCAGAGAGGCATATCAGAGAAATCTTAGAGGCATGCAGGGCAGATTGGAGGGGAGAAAGACTGAAGGAATGGAGAGGAGTTAGAAAGCATGACAGGGACCCAAACTGGCAGGCTAATGGGATTGGAATGTCCCACAGCAGTGATGAAAGAGTTGTTAGAAGAATCAATATGAGTGTAAGACCAGTAAATATCATAGGGAATGGTGAGTAAGGAGATTAAGAAACCTAGGTTTGAATGGTGGCATTTTTAATAGATATAAAGGTATCAAAAGGCATGTTTGCTCTGAAGAGGAATGGGTACATTTTAGTCACGTTGGCTTTAAGGGAATAAGTTTCTGGATAGCAGCAACTGAAATCTTAGACCTGAGCTCAAAAGAGATGTCAGTGCTTCTATGAATCAACTCTCTAGGGTAGAGGGGATTTCTATAAACTATGCTGCAGAACTACACTGTCCAAGAGGGTAGCCAAAAGCCATATGTAGCTATTTAAATTTAATTAGTTAAAATTAAATTAAAATTTCAGTTCCTTGGTCGCACTACCCACATTTCAAGTGCTCAGTAGCCACATAAAAGTCGTGATTACCCTGTTGGGGGGTGAAGATACAGAACATTTCTATCATCACAAAGAGTCTGTTGGACTAGAATAAATATAAAGATTAGAGGAGAGAACCCAGGAAAAAAGTAGGTAGTTTCAAGAGATAAGGAATGAGTATCAACTTACTCATAATAGAGAGTGAACAATTTCGTTATTAAAAATTAGTTAACACATTAATTGAAAAGTCTTTGATAGCTATGAAAAGTACAGTTTGAGAAGGAAAAATGGCTTTAAGATGTCCAGCTAGGTTGGGCATAGTAGCTCACAACCATAATCTTAGCACTTTGGGAGGCCAAGGCAGGCAGATTGCTTGAGCCCACGAGTTTGAGACCATCCTGGGCAACATGGTGAAATCCTGTCTTTACCAAAAAAATACAGAAATTAGCTGGGTGTGGTGGTCTGCACCTGTAGTCCCAACTACTGGGGAGGCTAATAAGGTAGATCACCTGAGCCCAGGGAGGCTGAGGCTGCAGTGAGCCTTGATGATCATGCACTGCACTCCAGCCTGGGTGACAGAGTGAGACTATGTCTCAAAAAAAGAAGTCTAGCTAGTAGAAGATCAAACTGAGGAGGGAAGAAATAGATGCAAAAGAAAATTTAACAGTAGTTACAAGATATCAATTGATGAGATTAAGGGTCAGTAACATCCAAGCCATAGGGTACCATCCCTGGTGCAATGATCTGGGAAGCCCTTCCAACACATTTCATTTCTAGTGTCCTGTACTCAGAGTTTTCCCTTGCTATCTGTTGGACTGTCTTTTCCTGACAGTGTTTGGGGTTCACCTCCCAATCTTCTCTTTATTATACTTGATTTAGCACACCACTTTCCATCTGATCTCTACTTTTGCTGAGGCAGCAGAGAAAGAATGAGATTCTCATTCTTTATTTTACCTACATTTGAGATGTTGCTTTTTAATAAATTAAACTTCAAGGAATTATCTCAAGGTAACACTGGTCTCTGTAAGATATGAAATATAAAATATTTATTATTTCTATGGTACTTTTTGAAATTATAAGTTGTAATGTAATATATTATCACTGTGAGGAAAAAAATGATTGTAAGGTTTTATGTCAAAAGCTCTCCTCTGCAATCCCTAAAATGATATTGGTTGCATTTTTTAAGTTGTGGTCCAAAAGTGGGCTCTCAATATGTTTATGTAAAATATTATGGGAATTAAACTTCAATTTTATTTTTCTTCTTATTTAGTGGCCCTCAGATTCTCAACTTGATTCTAAGGAACTTTCAGCTGGCTCTCAATTTGTAGGGCTCATGGCAGTTCTCACAGCATGTTTTTCAAGTGGCTTTGCTGGCGTTTACTTTGAGAAAATCTTAAAAGAAACAAAACAATCGGTGTGGATAAGAAACATTCAGCTTGGTAAGTTTTAAATGTTTTCTAATAATATTTTAAAAGTGATTATTTTGTTATATTTAAAGATTTCTATACATCTTTAAATAAATGAGCCTTGCATAAAATCTGCTATTGATCCAAATATCTGGCAATGTTTTTGTCTTTTAAAAATTTTTATTTTAAATCAATGCCTTTTATTTAAGAATATGAAAAACTTACATCTGTGACATAAAGGTATATGTTTCTGTCTTTACTATTGGGAGCCTTAGTAACTTTATTGTTGGTTGCCACTTCTTTCACAGAAGTTTTTGCAAATAACTTACATATTTTATTCCTGGAAAGGATGATTAAGATAATTAAATGAAGGAAGTTTGAAATGATGAATTTTTGTGCCATTTGATTTTAAAATGTTATGTTTTAGCCCTTAAGTACTGTGGCATTTTTCTTATTGAAGGTAAATAGTTTAAAAGAAAAAACATCTCATATTGAAGACTTTGAACAAATATTTAAACTTCTTTTAGTATTATAATATTTAAATCCCCCTATGAAGATTCCAGCATTTAATATTCCTGGCATACATTCATTTTGGTTGATGGTATATAGAACTGCCCATGTGAAAAGCAACTCATCTGCAAATCAACACATTCTATTTTAAGCTTTTATCCTTGTGACTTTGAGGTTTACCTTTGACACTGCTACTTTTTTTTTCTGTCCATATACCATTTTATACATGAGGAAACTAAAGTGCAGAGAGTTAAATAACTTGTCTAAGCTCACATTACTGGTAAGTAATGGACTCAGGATTTGAATCCAGGTAGTGTGACTCTGTTGTACCTCATCTGTCTTGATCGGCAGTCATATAGGCCCCTCCAGGCCCTACGCATTAAATTGTCTGTATTTCTAATGGCCTATATTTTATGTCAAATCTTCCAAATTTTATTAAAGTTCATCCTTCTAGCTGTTTTCAAATAATGTAATAACAGATTGAACCTTCATTTTATCACATAGGATTTCTTTAAGTTTCTCTGCAAAATTTGTAGAAATGTGTCATTTTTTTTCTTGAAAATATTGAAGGTAAATATTTTTAATGCAAAATTTTATTAGCTTCTTTGGTTTGTCTAGATGGTAAGCTCACAGGCTTTAAAAGCATTAAGAAGTTTAATTCCCCATTTCAGAAGTAATGTGTCTATCGCAGAGGGGTTAAGAATACTTGGCTTTGAAGTCAGACCAGTCAAATCCTAATTTCAAGTCAAATCCTAATTGTAAGTCAAATCACTTACCACCTATGGGACCATAGGGAAGTTACTTAGGTTTCTCTGCTTCACTTTCCTCATTGGCAAAATGAACTAAATTATACTACCTGTCTCATGTGTTACTATGAGGATTAAATGAGATTAATACATGTAAAGTGTTTAGAATAAAGTGTCTAGGCCTGGCCCTGTGGCTCACTCCTGTAATCCCAACACTTTGGGAGGCTAAGGCTGGCATATCACTTGAGGTCAGGAGTTTGAGACCAGCCTGGCCAACACGATGAAACCCCGTCTCTACTAAAAATACAAAAAAATTAGCTGGGTGTGGTGGCGGGTGCCTGTAATTCCAGCTACTCAGGAGGCTGAGGCAGGAGAATCACTTGAACCTGGGAGGTGGAGGTTGCAGTGAGCTGTGATTGTGCCACTGCCCTCTAGCCTGGGTAACAAGAATGAAACTTCGTCTCAAAAGGAAAAAAAAAAAAAAAAAGAATAAAGTATCTTACGTATAGTGAGCACTAATAAATGTCAACTGTTTTTATAAATATGCAATATAAGAAAAAATAAATAGTCAAGGTTTGTGTGAGTTGCCTAAACTTTTCTTGAATTGTAAGATAAAAATGGAAGACAAAGCAGAAATCATGATTCTAATGTGCTTCATGGATTTCTTATTCTTTGGTGACCACATAAGCTCCAATGCTCATAGAAAAAAATAGTAACAGACTTAATGTTTTTGAAAGAATACTTAAATAATTGCCTATCACAATTCAAAATTACAAGAACAAACTAAAACAATGTAATAGCATTTTTCAAACATCGAATTGTCAAAGATTAACATGGTAAGATCTAACATTAGCCAGAGAATAGAGAAGCAGTAAATCTATTACCTGTTGTTGCCAGGAGTCTAGATTGATATGACCGTGTTGGATTTCAATCTGGGAATATTTGCCAAAATTTTAAACACATGTAGGCTGTAATGTAAGAATTCCAAGTCTAGATAAGGATCTATCCCATAAGAGCACAAAGATAGATGTCAGGATTATTGTTTCAGCCATTGGTTACAATCCAAAAAAATAGGAAACATTTAGAGGACTAGTTAAATAAATTATTGATATAATATATAGTGTAGTGATTAAGATCATATTCTCTCCTAAACCCATGATTTACCAGTAGTGTGAGCAAGTTATGCAACCGCTCTGTGCTTCAGTTTTTTCATCTATAAAATGAACATAAAAGTGTCTACCAACTAGTGTCATATATGGGTTAACATACATGAAGCACTTGGAATAATTCCTGTTACATGCGGTTATATATTTTCTATTGTAATCCATACAGAGGAATATTATGCAACTGTTAGAATGCAGTAGATTTGTTCATACTGACATGTATGACATATATGTATCCTTCTATAATGTATACTTTTTTTAGTAATTACAAAGTCTTACTTTTTTAAATTAAAAAATTTTAGCCAGATGTGGTAGCTTGTGCTACTAATCCCAGATACTTGGGAGGCTGAGAAGGGAGGATTGCTTGAGAACCAGGAGTTGGAGATCCAGGCAACATAGTGAGACCCTGTTTCTTAAAATATATAGATATGCAAAGTGGGATGCAGTGGCTCACACCTGTAATCCTAGCACTTTGAGAGGCCAAAGGAGGCAGATTGCTTGAGCTTAGGAATTGGGGAGGCCAGCCTGAGCAACACCACAAAACTCTGTGCAAAAAAACCCACAAAGATTAGCCAGGCGTGGTAGCATGTGCATGTGGTCCAAACTACTTGGAGGCTGAAGTGGGAGGAACATTTGAGTCCCAAAAAGTCCAGGCTGCAGTGAGTTGTGATTGCGCCTCTGCACTCCAGCCTGAGTGGCACAGTAAAACCTTTCTCCAAAAAAAAAAAAAAAAAAAAAAAAAAATATATATATATATATATATATATGTATGTATGTGTGTGTGTGTGTGTGTGTGTGTATGTGTATACACGCACACATATGTTATATATGCAACTCAGCTGATGGTATTTTATATATGTGTGTTTATGTATTTTATATATGTATGTGTTCAAGACCAGCTTGGCCAACATGGTGAAACCCTGTCTCACTAAAAGTACAAAAAATAGCTAGGTGTGGTGGCGTACACCTGTAATCCCAGCTACTTGGGAGGCTGAGGTGGGAAAATCACTTGAACCCAGGAGGCGGAGGTTGCAGTTATGCCACTGTACTCCAGCCTGGGCGACAAAGCAAGATCTTGTCTCAAAAAATAAAAGGATAAAGCTGGCTTAAGTGGAATTTTAGAGCATTTCACATCCTTTTCACGTCTTTGTACCGTGGACTATTTTAATTAATTATGAGTTTATTTATAAAAATTGCTTTACCCTTGTACTCTTTAACTGCATATATTTCAAAGGCTACCCAGAAGAAGTGGTCCTATAAGCATGCATTTCTTTCTTTATAGCCCAGCAATGCTTCCGGGAATCTCTTAGTTCCGATAGTCATATGTTAGACTATGTTTTTGAGATGAGATTCAGCATGAACAAGACAGTTTCTGCTCTCATCAAGTTGACATTCTCTAACAGTGAAACTTTAGTAACACAGAATCTAATGTTTTCTATGACTATTTCTTAGCTGTGATGTTTTTGGATATTAGTTATTATTATACTATCAAAACAAAACTTTATTTATTTATTTATTTAGAGATTATCTCACTGTGTTGCTCAGACTGGAATGCAGTGGTAAAATCATAGCTCACTGTAACCTCAAACTTCTGGGCTCAAGTGATTGTCCCACCTCAGCCACATGAGTAACTAGGACTACAGGCATGTACCACTACACCCAGCTAATTAAAAAAATTTTTTGGGCCAGGCGCGGTGGCTCAAGCCTGTAATCCCAGCACTTTGGGAGGCCGAGGCGGGTGGATCACGAGGTCAAGAGATCGAGACCATCTTGGTCAACATGGTGAAACCCCGTCTCTACTAAAAATACAAAAAATTAGCTGGGCATGGTGGCGCGTGCCTGTAATCCCAGCTACTCAGGAGGCTGAGGCAGGAGAATTGCCTGAACCCAGGAGACAGAGGTTGCGGTGAACCGTGATAGCGCCATTGCACTCCAGCCTGCGTAACAAGAGCGAAACTCCGCCTCCCCAAAAAAAAAAAAAAAAAAAAATTTTTTTTGTAGAGATGGAGTCTTGCTGTGCTGCCCGGGCTGGTCTTAAACGCCTGAGTTCAAGTGAGTCTCCTGCTTTGGCCTCCCAAAGTGCTGGGATTTCAGGCATGAGCCACTGTGCCTAAAACTTCTTCTTCTTTTTTTTTTTTTTTTTTTGAGACAGAGTTTTGCTTTGTTGCCCGGGCTGGAATGCAATGGCGTGATTTTGGCTCACTGCAACCTCTGCCTCCTGGGCTCAAGCAATTCTCCTCCCTCAGCTTCCCAAGTAGCTAGGATTACGGGCATGCACTACCATGCCTTGCAAGTTTTTTTGCATTTTTAGTAGAGACAGGGTTTCTCCATGTTGGTCAGGCTGATCTCAAACACCTGGCCTCAGGTGATTCGCCCGCCTTGGCCTCCCAAAGTGCTGGGATTACAGGTGTGAGCCACTGCACCCAGCCTTGAAATTTCTTAATGAGGAAAAATGCTGTACCCCCTGCCTGAGCTTTTCTTTTTATTTTTTTTCTTTTTTTGAGATGGAGTCTCGTTCTCTTGCCCAGGCTGGAGTGCAGTGGTATACAATCTCGGTTCACTGCAACGTCTGCCTCCCAGCGATTCTCCTGCCTCAGCCTCCCGAGTAGCTGGGATTACAGGGATGCACTACCATGCCCAGCTAATTTTGTATTTTTAGTAGAGAAGGGGTTTCTCCATGTTGGTCAGTCTGGTTTCGAACTCCCACCCTCAGGTGATTTGCCCACCTCGGCCTCCCAAAGTGCTGCGATTACAGATGTGAGCTCCTGCGCCCAGCCCTGAGCTTTTATATTTGTATATATGAATATTTGAAAATCTAGAACTAGCAAGAGGAAGATAGAAGAACAATGACATATCCCAAATGTGAGCAATTTGCACATAAAATATTTGAATGGGCTAGCCATGTAATCATCTAATTTGTGCATTGTATTATTTTAGTGCTCCAAAGTTGGTAATGTCTGTTTTTTTTATATTCTATGTCTTTGTCTTTTTTTATTTGTATGTCTTTGTCTTGTAGTCATAATATAGTACTAAGTATACTTTTGTTAAGTTTACAAAAGCAAGTAAAGATTTTAAAAAGTAATCTAATTTTATCAAAAAGAAAAAGTTAAGTATAAAATTATTTGGAATGTCAGTGGAAAAATATATCTCTTCAGACAAACTAAATGATATATCATGTAGTCTTTACTTTTTTTTTTAGGTTTCTTTGGAAGTATATTTGGATTAATGGGTGTATACATTTATGATGGAGAACTGGTATCAAAGAATGGATTTTTTCAGGGATATAATCAACTGACCTGGATAGTAGTTGTTCTTCAGGTAAAGCATTTAAAGTCTTAGATTTAATGCTAATAAACTCTATTTTAATATAAAGAATCAAAGTAGCTCCTGATATACTGATGTGAGGGAAAAAGGTTTCTCCTGTTAGTGATCTCATTGTGTCTAGTTTATTCAAGGAAGTTAAAATAGAAGTGATCTTAATGCTGTAATGAAAACTTATTTTGAAAAGGGGTCTTTAATGAACTATGTGCTACTTAAATGTAACATAATGAAAATACAAGTTTAAGAATAAAAGAGTTGAAGCTAAAGGCAAATATATTTGATTTTTCTACAAGTCTTATCATTGTACAGGAAGTCTGTGATCAGCCATTAAGACCCAAGAAGCAGATCTAGATATTTAATTCTGTGACAGTTCATAGCCTCATATTGTAGTTACATATTGGAAAACTTCTGTCAAATTTAGTTTATATATAGCTTGAAATTGTTCAAGGGTTGAGTAATTAATTACATCTTCAAAAAATACATATTGAGAATTCTAGAGGATATAAAAATGAAGATACAAGTCACTGTCCTCAGAGCCTCCTGTTCTAGAGATGTTTGAAGCCTAAGAAGCAAGGTTCCAGAAAGGAAGGTGAAGACAGCAAAAGATAATTGTGTTTTAAAAGTAGATAGGATACTTCTATTTTTAAGATAACAGGAAAGGAGACAAGGATAAAGGAAAATTTGAAAACAAAATTTAAGAGAAAATTTGAAGTGGAGATAGGGCGAGTCAAGAGAGTTTATGCATGGATGTATCTTATTCCAGCAAAGAGAGGAAGCCCCCTTCTCTTAAAAAAGGGCTGAAGACACGAGAAAAATAAAGTTTGGTATAACTGGCATGAGGGATTCAATAGGGAGTAAATAGATGAACGACAACATTAGTAAGCTCAATTGGCATAATTTATGACTTTCTCTAAATAAAGCTTTGATCGTAGAAGAGCTGTTCTGAAAGTTGTTACAGGGCCGGGGACTGTGGCTCACACCTGTAATCCCAGCACTTTGGGAGGCCAAGGCAGGCGGATCACAAGGTCAAGAGATCGAGACCATACTGGCCAACACTGTGAAACACTGTCTCTACTAAAAGTATAAAAAAATTAGTTGGCCGTCGTGGTGTGTGCCTGTAGTGTCAGCTACTTGGGAGACTGAGGCAGGAGAATCGCTTGAACCTAGGAGGCGGAGGTTGCAGTGAGCCAAGATCGCACCACTGCACTCCAGCCTGGCAAGAGAATGAGACTCTATCTCAAAAAAGAAAGAAAGAAAGAAAGAAAGGAAGGAAGGAAGGAGGGAGGGAGGGAGAGAAAGAAAAGAAAAGAAAGAAAAGAAAAGAAAAAAAAGAAGGAAGAAAGGAAAGAAAGAGAAAAAGGGAAAAAAGGGGAAAGGGAAAAAAGGAAAGGGAAAGAAAGGGAAGGAAAAAGAAAAGAAAGTTGTTACAATAGGTAACCCAGATTTGGAAATTGATAAGTAGTCTTTGGCAGAAAGCAAAAGTGTATAGTATAGTAAAACCTCATTATTAAAGTAGCTGAAATTGGGAATTTGTTGGGGACCAGGTAGAAATTTCTTTCTACAGTCTTAAAAAGCAAAATTAACGCTGTGCTTTAGGAAGCTTAATCTGACAGCAATGAGAGCTGGATTTGAATGGGGAGAAACTATAGGAAAAAGGCCAAATTAAGAGGCCATTGAAAGGCTGTGACATGACTCCAATTACTAATTTTACTCAAAAGTAAAAATATTTCACTATTTAGAGTGACCAGTCCTCCCATATTTGTCAAACAAGTGATGTTTAATTACTAAATTGGATAATGATAGACATTTTATTTGTAATACGGTCAAACTCCATTATAACAAACTGCAGATTGTCCTGGTAGTTACTTTTATTAAATACCTTTTGAAATAAGAGGGTTATTGAACAAAACCTAGAAGTCTATTGGTTATAAAAGATGTTTAAAATAATCCCTTACTATAATGGGTTTGAATTTATAGGACAAAAGCCTAAAGCTTTATTCAATAATGAAATTGTTTGGAAATGCAGTTTTATATACGTGTTTAAAAAAATATTTTTTAAAAACTTCTGCAGGCACTTGGAGGTCTTGTAATAGCTGCTGTTATTAAGTATGCAGATAATATTTTAAAAGGATTTGCAACCTCTTTATCTATAATATTATCAACACTGATCTCCTATTTTTGGCTTCAAGATTTTGTGCCAACCAGGTAAAATATTCTTTTATATTTCTTTAAATCCCGAAAAGTATATACAAATACTAGAATTCTTTGTAAGGTGAGCTGATAAATTTGAAGAATCATTGAAATATAATTTTAAAAATTTATTTAACTATGTTTTAAAAAATATTTCAAATTAAATTCATGAAAGAAAGTCTCCTGAAAAGTTTTTTATACAAATTTGGCTGGCCAGAATTTTCCCAATAAATAAATCTGAATATTTTCCCTACAAAGTAAAAAGTCATATAAAAAATTTAATGTCATATAATGTCATAAAAATAAGTCATATAATGAATGACATTTTTAAAATACAGAATTTACATAACTAAAGTCAGGAGAGTGTATGACTTCCTTGAAGAAGACAGTTTATGTAGAGAATGTGGCTTGTGAGAAAACTCAATTAGGTGGTGGCAGGAAGAGCAGTTTGGAAAGGAATTATAGGAGGACTTAAAGGCGAGGCAGGAGACCCAGTACTCGGTAGTTTTATGGATGCTAAGGGAGAAGATAGCATCAGGAAAAATTGAGTGTAATGAATATCCATTACAGACGGTATTGAAAATTCTAATTTTTTGTTTATAATCCCAGACTAATGGGATTATATTTTAATTGCTTCCAGGACACCACTCTTGGTTTTCCTCCAACTTTACTCCTCTCCTGATTTTCTCAATCTCTAATCTTTGGAACCGCCCAAGGATCTTTTATGTATTTATTTATTTGTTTGTTTATTATTTATATATTTATATTTTTGAGACATCTCAGTTTGTCACCCAGTGTGCAGTGCAGTGGCATGATCGTAGCTCACTGCAGCTTCAGGTTCCTGGGCTCAAGCAATCCTCTGCCTCAGCCTCCTGGATAGCTGGGACTGTAGATGTGCAGTGTTGCCCAGGCTGATCTTGAACTCCTTACCTCAAGCAATCCTCCTACCTCTGCCTTTCAGAGTGCTGGGATTATAGGCATATGCCACTGTGCCTAACTCATTTGTGTTTTTGAGAGTAAAATAGAATTATGGTTGGAATTTGGCACTAGAAAAATATAATATGCTTTTTATATTTTTATATTGAACATTTATGGTTTTAATTCTTTTTTAGCAATCTAGACAATAGATCTGGAAAATACATGTTGACATCTGTAATTCTTATGAGGCAAAAATTTTAAAGCATTTCTGTTTTCAGCTTGGTATGGAAATGAATCACTTAGCTAGTGAAACCAGACTAATAGTGAACACTTATGTCTTAATTTCTTAATCGGAGTCTTATTCCCTGTTAATTAGATGAGGAAAGTATATGGCTTAATATAATTTGAGAATGTTTGGAACTTTCAGATTTTTAGATTTTACTTTAAAAAGCATACCTTTAAAAAAAAAAACTGAGCCATATGTAAAGCTGAGGTAATTAAATCTTTGAATTATGCAGGGAAAAAACAAATAAATGAACAAGTAAACCAACAGAGGGACAAAGAGTAGTAGTTTGGCAATGAGAAATACATCTGCCTGTGAATTATGTTTCTGAGGAAATATGTAAGGTTTGTTGGGTTGAAGACAGAAAGAAAAAAGACAATGATACTGCTATTATTGAATTAATGAAAGAATGAATATTTTGAGAATATGTTCAGGACACCAAGCCAGAAGGGGAAGTTGGATTTTTCCTAAAATAGATAACTAAGCTCTCTATCTTTATGCATCTTACTTTTGTGAAGAATCCATTTTCAGTAATAAATCTAATGACATTTTCTCAATCTTCATTCAATTCTATTCTAAATGTAATATTTACCATTAGCCCCATTCCACCTCCTGAAACTGGGTTTTTGTTTGTTTGTTTGTTTTGGCTTCTCTGAAAGGGTATGCCTATACTTACCTTTCTGTTTGTCTCTCTGGTAACTTGTCAATCCTTGCTTACTCTCTTGGCCATCTCATCCACTGCCATGTCATATCTGTCTTCTCTATGAAGATAAGTTTAAATTTCACATAAACTCTAGATCCCTTTATTCTATTGACTGTTAGACATCCCTGCTGATAAAATATCACTAGTACCCACTTTCCTAAATTATTTTTCTTGTGCTTGTTATTTTGCTTATTGGTATTACCATTCTTTCATTTAGGGTTGCATATTCTTTTATCAAAAGTTTATTAACGTGTCTACTATGTGCCTGCTGGCCACTGTGCTAGCTCCTGGAAAAGGAGTGCATGAATGAGACACAATTTCTTGTCTTCAAGGTCATCACGGTGATTGGAGAGACAGACATGAATAAATTACAACAGTATGATCAATGCAACAATAGAAGTATATATAATAATTCTGTTAGAGGATGCTCAAATCCTTGAAATAATCATTACATTCTGATAATTTTTTCCTTATATTTTTTACTGAGACAGTTTTCTCTCTCAGAACCATCTAAAAATTGCTGGCTTGAAAAACAGGTCGGTCTTCAAGTACATCCTGCTAAAGACATAGAAAGGAATCCTGCAGTGGATACAAAGGTAGATCATATAATGTTTCAGTTGAGCATGAACTTTCAGTCCATGCTATTGCGGACTTCCAGAAAGCCAAGAATAGTTCATATTGACTGATGAAGACAGTATCTAGTAATTAATAATTACCAAATCTTAATGTGGTAGCAGTTTCTTCAAGATACATTATAGGATGCTTTATGTTATCCTAATAATCTTATATGTATAGCTGCATTCAGGTCTTTTGAAAAGTCAAGTCAAATCTAGTTATTAATCATAACAGATAATTACTGAGCTCCCTATATATGCTAGGCACTGTGGGTACCACAGTGAATGCAGAGCACATGGTTGAGCAGGGGAGTGGACCTGTAAATAATATATCATTAATGACAGTGTGGTAAGTTGTGCCTCCAGGAGTGAGTCTTGGAGACATTAGACCTGAATTGTTATTTTTCTTTAGAGGCAAGGAAACTATGGACAGAGGGAATAGTTATCTCTAAAGACACTGTTGTGAAAGGATATGCTGTGTTCCCTGAGTGGAGTGGCTGAATTATAGACTGGGTGGCATGAAGTGGGAGGATGAGTTTGGGGGGGGGACCTTATTATGAAGGGTCTTTTAGTAATAATTAGTAATTATTTTTCATTTACAGACAATTAAAAAAAAAAAAAACCCAGGAGCATGGCTTTGAACTATTAGTAGAAACTTTAAAACCAAAACTAACTTATGTCTCTATAATAGCATTTTTAAAAATGTACACATTAAAAGTTAAGATTCCACTTTGGAAGGCTGAGGTGGGCGGATCACTTTAGGTCAGGAGTTTGAGACCAGCCTGGCCAACATGGTGACATCCCGTCTCTACTAAAAATACAAAAAATTAGCCAGGTGTGGTGGCACACACCTGTAATCCCAGGTACTCGGAGGCTGAGGCAGGAGAATTGCTTGAACCTGGGAGGTGGAGTTTGCAGTGAGCTGAGATCACATCACTGCACTCCAACCTGGGCAATAGAGTGAGACTCCGTCTCAAAAAAATAATAAAGTTAAGATTCAGTGTCTCATGCCTGTAATCCCAGCACATTGGGAGTCTGAGGCAGATCACTTGAGCCTAGGAGTTCAAGATCAGCCTGGGCAACAAAATGAGACCTCGGCTCTACAAAAAATAGAAAAATTAGCCAGGTGGGGTGGTTTGCACCTGTAGTCCCAGCTACTTAGGAGACTGAGTTGGGAGGATTGCTTGAACCCCGGAGTCGAGGCTGCAGTGAGCCATGATCGCAGCACTGCACTCCAGAGCTTGGACGACAGAGTGAGACCCTGTCTTTAAATGAATGAATGAATGCATGCATGCATGCCTGGGTGCGGTAGCTCACGCCTGTAGCCCCAGCATTTTTGGGGGCCAAGGCAAGAGGATCACCTGAGGTCGGGAGTTTGAGAACAGCCTGACCAACATGGTGAAACCCTGTCTCTGCTAAAAATACAAACTAGCTGTGTGTGGTGGCACATGCCTGTAATCTCAGCTACTCAGGAGGCTGAGACAGGAGACTGTCTTGATCCCAGGATGCAGATGTTGCAGCAAGCCAAGATCGCGCCATTGCACTCCAGCCTGGGGAGCAAGAGTGACATTTGTCTCCAAAAAAAAAAAAAAAAAATTAATATTTGTAGTCTGGTTTACACATCCAGTGTAAATTCATTTCCAATTTATTGTAAGGTAGACTATATCTATAGGTATATAGGATAAAGAGGAAACCAAGAATTCCCTGTATTTAATATAATTTCCTTTTGTAAAGCATCCTATATAAATTGGTTCTGAGTTTTGCCTATTATCGTGGATTTTAAACTAAACTTCACCTTGGTTTAACATAAAAATTTTCCTTTCATATGTTCAACTAAAGAATTAAGACCTTTTGTTATTGAATGTGTTGCATACAAAATCTCTATTAAGGTGAAACTTAAAATCCCTATTAAGATGAAACTTCCTCTTGAAGTTATGGGACTTTAGACAAGTTATTTAAATTCTTTAAAACTGTTTCTTCATATGTAAAAAATGAAGATAACACTAGTACATCTTCATAGAGTTGTGAGAATTCAATGAAACAATGCATATAAAGCACTTAGCCAGATACCTGGAATGTAGTAAGTATTCAAGAGTTTTTAGCCATGGTACTGGAACATTTTGCCCCAACTTATAATTGTTTTTATAGTAAGGAAATAGAAGGAACTTGTTTTGCTTTTAATCTGATTTTCTCTTTTTTATTTTGTCTTCGTCTTATTCAGTGTCTTTTTCCTTGGAGCCATCCTTGTAATAACAGCTACTTTCTTATATGGTTATGATCCCAAACCTGCAGGAAATCCCACTAAAGCTTAGTTGTATACTATCTTTAACTGGTTTTTCACGATGGTCCACTAGGAATCTCGACATTAATCTTGCACAGAGGACTTCTACAGAGTCTGTGAAGATATCATCATGCTGAATCTGATCATATTGTTTAAATGGTTAAAAATATAAAAGTTTAAGGATAAAATATGTGTATATGTAACAAAACACATTGCATCTAGAAACAAAAACTTGAGAGTATTTCCAGGGATTAGAATTAGAAGGAATATTAGAGGAAACTTGAAATCTGAGTTTAAAAAGATTTTACCTTTTTGATTGCTGCAGAAATGTTCTATGCACTCTTTGCAAGAGCACACAACAAATGTCAAATATCAATTTTTTGCAAATTAGATTTAATCTTATTAAATGTTTTTATCTTACTCTTTCTGTACAGCTATATCAAATCACATGAAATATTCAAAGTTTGAAAATTATAATTACCTATAAAGCTGTGAAAAAAAGAAGTATAATTTAAAAAAACATTTCACTTATCAGAGATTTTTATATTTATACAAAAGATTACTAAATGAAGGATTGCTAAATGGTTTTTGTTCAGTTACCTAAATATTAATAAAGTACTATTCTGAGTATGATTTGTCAGAGAATAAATATTATATCTAGATTTAATGTAGAGATACACACTATTTCTCCATATGAATTTTAAGATACTTTAGTGCTTCAATACTGCTGAAAGCAATCCAGTTGCTCCTGTGTTAAATAGTAGCCAGTGAATTTTATAGTAATGGAGGTTAGCCTTTAATCTCTTAATTGCATTTTATTTCTGTAAATCAGTTAAATCCTTAATTTTATTTTAAATTAAAATTTGTGTGTAATTGCCATTAAATTTTCAAAATGTAATTTAAAAGGATTTAATAATTTAAAATAATTATTGTGTAATATCTACATTAGAATTTTGAACTATCAAGCATATATTGTATACAGTTAGAAAGTTATTAAATGAACCTTTTACTCACTGATCTGTAAAAACTTCTTTAATCTACAACTATTGACAAAAACAACACTCAAACAAATATAATAGTACAGATGTCAGAGACTGAGACCAAATGACTTTTCTTGGAGACATTCCAGATTGCCATATTACATAATTTTAAACAGCACTATAATTTTAAATTCAAGCCTGCTCAGAAGAGCTTTTTAGGTCTCTCATAAACCTACTGTTCCCAGGAATATTCTCATCACATGACTGGGAGAGGTAGCCAAATTTTAATTCCCTTTCTGTGTTCCCACAAAAGCTGCTGAGAAGGAGCCACCATTTTGCTTTAAAATAGTGTTTTTTTTTTTTTTCCTTTTTAATTAACACTGGAGCTGAGGATGCAGATTACATGAGTTACTTAATAAATTGGTTCAAAGGAGAGAGAATATGTTAGAAATGGTAAGGTGATTTGATAGGCAAAAATTCTATAATTTGAATATGGGTTTAATTATTGACTATCGACAGAATTACTGAGTATAAGAAGTACTTTACTTTATTCATTTCATTCATACTGTGTGTGTGTGTATGTGTCTATATATATTTTTGTTGTTGTTGTTGTTTTGTTTTGTTTTATTTTTGAGACGGAGTCTTGCTCTGTCACCCAGGCTGGAGTGCAGTGGCGTGATCTTGGCTTAGTGCAACCTCCACCTCCCGGGTTCAAGAAATTCTCCTGTCTCAGCCTCCCGAGTAGCTGAGACTACAGGCTTGCCCCACCATGACCAGCAAATTTGTTGTGTTTTTAGTAGAGATGGGGTTTCACCATCTTGGCCAAGCTGGTCTCGAGTCCCTGACCTCAAGTGATCCACCTGCCTCAGCCTTCTGAAGTGCTGGGATTACAGGCGTGAGCCACCGTGCCCAGCCCATACTGTATATATATTTTTAAATCTGTTCTAATATATATAAAAACTGTAAAAAAATAAGTATTTTTATATAGCTGTCATGGATTTTGTTAAACAGAATTTGGCTCAAAAATACCATCTTACAAACTGTTGGGTACATTTGCCTAACATGAACTGGCAGTGTTACCTTGCTTTTGCAGTCATAGTCTACAGATTGCAGGTCTCATCAGTTCCATCCAAAGTTTAAAAGCATTTAAAATTACAAAATCTTTAAAATCAATTTGGTGGTGATTCCAAATTGGTACCAAGCAAACTTTCTGGATGCCCAACATGATTTTCAGTAACCACCCTTTAGAGTATTTGTTTAATAAGTTCACCACATTTTGAACATGGTAGTTTTAGACTGCCATAATATTCAGACTTATTACCTCCTGCTAAGTAAAATCTAAGTCCTGCATATGCACAGAATTCAAGACTAAATATAATGATTCATGTTTAGCGCACATTGAAGTATTGGTTGATACTTATGTATTAATACAGTGTGCATTCACATTTAATTGTTCAGGGTTAGTCTGTTTCTATTTTAATAATTTAAAAAATTATACAGGTAAATGTTTGGATATTAGACATGTTAGTTACAGTAGTAACACATTTTTAGGTATCTAAACACAATTTTCAAGGTTCCTAACAAAAGTTATAAAAATGTAAACAAGAGTTGTAAAAACGGACAAAGTAGTCAAGTATATTTTCAAAGCACAATTTTATTAGACAGGCATAATTTATATTTTGCTTTTCTAGTGTGTTTGAAAATGTTTATATTAGAGATTGGGCTATGTCGTTCATAATTTTTAATTCACAAAAAAGTAATCATATATGAGAAGGTGGACTTGTGTCCTAGGATTATATCACATATACAGATAATGCCATTTCCTTGTGTGTGTGATGTGTGTTTTGATGACCTCCACAGGTCTTACTGTATCAAGCTTTTATAATGATGACTCCTTCATTATTTAAATTCCTATACTTTTTATTTGTTATTACACAACTACTTTGTTCAATGTGAAAATGTGCTAACTCATGGTAGAAGAGTGCCAGTTGATAGTTCTTTTAAAAATTAAGAATATGGGCTGGGCACAGTGGCTCATACCCATAATCCCAGCACTTTGGAAGGCTGAGGCGGGCAGATCACAAGGTCACAAGTTCGAGACCAGCCTGATCAACATGGAGAAACCTCGTCTCTACTAAAAATACAAAAATTAGCTGGGCGTGGTAGCGTGCACATGTAATCCCAGCTACTTAGGAGGCTGAGGCTGGAGAATCACTTGATCCTGGGAGGCAGAGGTTGCAGTGAGCTGAGGTCACGCCACTGCACTCCAGCCTGGGCAACAGAGCAAGACTCCATCTCAAAAAAAAAAAAAAAAAAAAAATTTAAGAATATGGTATTTGGGAAGAAAAGTTTAAAATGCAACAGATGGATGTTTTAACACAGTAATAGTATATTATCAATTCTTCAATAAGTGATTTTAGAGATGTAGGCTACTTTTATGGTGGATTATATAATTTAGAGATGCAAAACTTAAATGTTTACATCAATTTATATTGAATGTCACATAATTTCATAGAAGGAAAGGTAGTTTGATATTTAGATTCTAAGAAGATATAATCTGAAAGGAAACTAATTGTGTTCTCTACAATTAGTTACTGTAATACTGATTATTCTTACATATCAAATTATTGAACTTTTAAAATGTCATTGTATAGTCATTAAACTGAGGTAGGTTTTTTCTTAAGCGTTTAGCATCACTCGTGATTTACACATTCACTATTATAATATTTAATTACTATGGGTGTATGCTTTACATAAAAAAGGCTTACAAAAGTTATATATGCTATATTGAAAGTCATCTTAAGAATCTCCAGGTATTTAAAGTAGTTACAGGAGCAGAGAACAAGCACTTTTATCAAAATCTGGTCCTATGTGCCTTGCTTTACCAAATACCTGATTCTTCTTGAGGGTGTTCCTGTAATTCACAACTTTGGACATATGAGCAAAATTAGGATGTTTAGAAATAAATACATTTCTATTTTTTTTGGTTCTTTCAACATTTGCTCTTTAGATTCAGTAACAATTAAAATAGGTATATTACAAAAGCATAAAGATTTGTGAACAGTACTTACTTAACTAAATTGTGGTACCATTGCTCCATCATTTAGCTTTTTGAAACTTCAACAATTGTATAAAACTGTCAGTTTGTTGTTTCATTTGTTATTACAAAATATAATTTACTGTAATTTAAAAACTTTTAAAAATAATTTGGATCCTGACTTTGTCTATATCTGTATTTCCTTTGTTTAGAAGGGTTCTTTTGGGTTTGAGAATGTAATTTGTATATTTAAAATTTTTATGGACATGATTCAAAGGAATGTATAAAGTGATCTTTTGTTAAATGGCTTTTTAAATAAATTCTCTTGTCATTTTTTGGTATCCAGCTATTACCTATTTAACAGATTTATTGGAATAGATTATTTCATAAAGAACTATACAAATCTTTTTCTATATTTCCTTATTTTCCTATTTACCTGTGTCTATGACCTAATCTATTAATCTTCTCTCTTTATATATAAAAAATGAACCGCTGATTTTTTTCTCTAGCTCTGTAGTACCTCTATCACTATCATATGTGATCTTTCGTCCTTTTCTCTAGCCTGTACTCTAGCATGAACGACTGGGTTGGCCAGGTCCAGTGGCTCATTCCTGTAATCCCAACACTTTGGGAAGCCAAGGCAGAAGAATTGCTTGAGCCCATGAGTTTGAGGCCAGCCTGGGCAACATATGGTGACCTAGTTTCTACAAAAATTAGCTGGGTGTGTTGGCATGCACCTGTGGGCCCGGCTACTCAGGAGGCTGAGGCAGGAGGATTGCTTGAGCCCAGCAAGTTGAGGCTGCAGTAAACCATGATGATACTACTGCACTCCAGCCTGAGTGACAGTAAGACTGTGTCTCAAAAAACAAACAAAACAAAAACCCAGACAACAAAAAAAGAAAGACTGGGTTTATTTAAACTAGCTAGAATTTATCTTTCTATATGTTAGTAACAGCCTAACAGGTTTTTTGTTTTAAATATCTGTAGACTAGCCTTAACGTTAAGTAATTATTCTTCATAATTTGAATGTAATTGCTTCAGTTGTGACCGCCAATTGAATGCATGGCGATCAATGGTGATAATATACAGGATTTTAGTCCTGTATTTACTACTGAAGTAACCTTACACAAAATACTTTGTAAAAAAAAAAATCACTAAAATGCCAGCCTTTCAAAAATGTATATTTTTCTTTGGTGACCTCTCATGAAAAGCACTAACCTAAACTATTTAATTCTCTTTTTTATATTATAATACTTCTTTTGTTGGAAATATATCACAATCCTCAAGTCTCAGTGCTATGCAAAAGTATCTTATAATCTGAATATTATAGATAATACTGCTTTTTTTTTTTTTTTTTTTTTGAGATGGAGTCTCACTCTGTCACCCAGGCTGCAGTGGTGCGATCTCAGCTCACTACAACCTCTGCCCCCTGGGTTCAAGTAGTTCTCCTGACTCATCCTCCTTAGCAGCTGGGATTACAGGCAGTGCCACCATGCTTGGCTAATTTTTGTATTTTTAGTAGAGACGGGGTTTGACTGTGTTGGCCAGGATGGTCTCGAACTCCTGATCCCAGGTGATCTGCCCACCTCAGCCTCCCAAAGTGCTGGGATTACAAGGGTGAGCCACCGCTCCCGGCCAATATGCCTTTCAAAGGAGACTGATAGTGACTAGCATTAGTAATCATACTGGTTGGGTTTTTTTTGTTTTGTTTTGTTTTGTTTTTTGAGAAAAGGTCTTACTCCCGTTGCCTAGGCTGGAGTGCAGTGTCACAATCTTGGCTCACTGCAGCTTTGACAGCGTGAGCGCGAGTGATCCTCCCAGGAGCCTCAGTCCCCCAAGTAGCTGGGACTACAGGTGTGTGCCACCACAAGCAGCTAATTTTTGTATCTTTTTTGTAGAAATGGGGCTTCACCATCTTGCCCAGGTTGGTCTCAACCTCCAGAGCTCAAGTGATCTGCCTGCCTCTGCCTCCCAAGGTGTTGGGATTACAGGTGCCATACTGGTCTTACTGTTTTTTAAAAGAGAATTCCTTTAAGGCAGGACTGATTACATATACACTCCAGAAAACAAAATAGCAAGGAAGAAATAAATTACCTTCATTGACCAAAGATTTGAGCTTCTACTATGGTTGAGAGGGTTTTGGTCATTGAAAATTCAGGGGTTTCTGAAGTTCACCCTTAGTTCCGGCTAGAAATATAAAACTTACTGAAAGCTATTATACAGAGAAAGGAAATACAAATTAAAACCAGCCAAAGGAAGTGACACATAAAGCAGAGTCTAGGAGTGGTCCAAACTCGAGGCTTTTCAGTGTCCTTTTCTTGTAGAGTCATGGAAGGTATTATCCACTCCTGACCACAGTGTTTAACGGTACACACACAGTGTTGCCATTCAGGGAAGCTCACCAAGCTTCGGTGTCCAGATTTTATTGAGGCTCTATTAGTTGGCATGGTTGATTGATTTTTTTGCCCATGTAGTTGTCCTCACTTTCCAACATCTGCCTCTCTCTGGAGATCTGGCTGATATCAAGACTTCAGGGCCTCACTATAGATTGTCTTCTAAGCATAAACTGTCAGGTGTTGTCTGAGGAACCTACCATGAATAATAAAGATATTCCTATCACTGGGACCTCCCAAAGACAGACCAGAACTTTGTTTGGATGGGTCAAATTTCTTACTATGCAACAACCATTCATCTCTATATACATCCTCCTGAATTGATGAGAGTGATACAAACCACAGCAATTATTTTCAGAGCCTTTTTTTTTTTTTTTTTTTTGATGGAGTCTCTGTCAACCAGGCTGGAGTTCAGTGGCACGATCACGATCAGTACAACCTCTGCCTCCCAAGTTCAAGCAATTCTTCCTCAGCCTCCCAAGTAGCTGGGCTTACCAATACCCACCACCATGCCTGGCTAATTTTTGTATTTTTAGTAGAAACAGGATTTCACCAGGTTGGCCAGGCTGGTCTTGAACTCCTGACCTCAGGTGATCTGGCTGCCTCAACCTCCCAAAGTGCTGGGATTACAGGAGTGAGCCACTGCACCTGGCACAGAGACTTTTAACTTATACATTGTCATTTTTAATTTCTATCAAATGACCCTGAACATAACATGAATCTAGTGTGGAAAAATGTTTATAATCAGATACTGTATTTAAACACATATAGATATATAGAGAGAGCATAGTATTGTCATTTAATTTTCAGTTCTGATGTTTAATGACAACTATAAATGCTATTTTAAGAACAAATTTAAAACATGGTTTATAAACCTTTTATCTGTATTGTATATTAATATACAATTTTGAACTAATTTTAAATTAGCCATTACCTACCACCATTATAAGGAAGAGCTAAAACCTGATAACCAGTTGTTACTTTTGCTCCCAGTAGGGCTTCACTAGTGTTAGGATCACATTTTCCTCCATTTGACCTGAGAATCAGGTGTTTTCATTTGTGCATTCATTTTCATTCATTCATTTAGGATTTCTAAAATGTTAGAGGTAATTTCTTTAAAACAAATAACATGATGTTCTTTTGGAAATATACAGTTTGTCTTAGATATACACTTGCTTCTTTTTAAAGGTAGAACTCACTGAAGATTTAAAAGAATAATGGATGTGTTACAGTGTTTTGTGACAATCATCTGAAAATTCATTTGTTAAAATATACTTTAGCTTGTCGAATGCGCAGCCTACGGGCTGCATGCAGCCCAGGATGGCTTTGAATGTGGCCCAACACAAATTCGTAAACTTTCTTAAAACATTACAAGATTTTTTTCTGCAATTCTTTTTAAAGCTCATCAGCTATCATTAGTGTTACTGCATTTTATTTGTGGCCCAAGACAATTCTTCTTTCAGGGTGGCCCAGGGAAGCCAAAAGATTGGACACCCCAGCTTTAAATGTAGAGTATTTAAGAGGTTTGTTTAGTACTAAATTAGACTTGCGTGTTTTAAACAAAGTCTGTGTGTGTGTGTGTTTGCTTTTTAAAAAGACACTGCATGTACAAATATGATTTCTAATAAGGTTTATTAAGTTTTTCCTTTTAGGCTAAAATTTTATTTTATTCTGCTTGGATAGTAACTACAGCATTGATGATGCTAAGTGCTTTATATATATATATATATGCTGCTTCAATAGGTCTTTTTAATATAGCCAAGGCAGGGTAATATTTCCTGAGTAATGATAGAATTATAGAAAATCATGAAAGATGTATGCCCATGTTTCATTTTATATCTGTTCCAGTCATATTGCTATGAATTCTAGAATTTTAAAACTTGCCACTTATTTTGTATGTTATATATACATAATACCTCAAATTTCCATTATTTCATATTATTTTTCTCAATTTCCCTCATGTGCCAATTTCATTTTGTTTTCAATATGTTGTTTTTATAATATTGCCATTTTAATGCCTTCAATCATATTATGACAAATTGTGCCAATTTAGGTTTAAAAATCTCATGGTTACCTCCATGAACTCACACGTGTGGCATTATTAAATAACTTTTTTTTAAATTAAATTTTCTCCAGCTTTTCATTTTGCAGCATACAAAAAAATTGAAAGACTGGTCTGCCACCTAAATCCAACCATTATTAACATTTTGCCACACTAGCTTTATCTCTGTTGGGAAATTTTATCCCCATATACTCCAGCATGCATGACCTAAAGATGCAGACATTTTCTTAATTAACCTCAGTGCCATACTATTGCACCTAATAAAATTTAAATTAATTCAGGTCGCTTCATCTAAGTTCAAATTCAAATACAGTTGCCCCTTTGTAAATGTGGGGGATTGGTTTCAGAACCCCCACCTTGTGTTTACCAAGATCTGGGCACACTCAAGTCCTTAAGGGGAAACCTCGAATAGGAAAAGTCAGCCCACCGTTTGGATGGGTTTCACATCCTGCAAATACTGTGTTTTCCATTTGCATTTGGCTGAAAAAAATGTGCATATAAGTGGACCTACACAGTTCAAATCTGTTTGTTGTTCAAGAGTCAACTGTATTCCCAATTGTCTCAAAAATGATTTTTTACGGCATTTTTATTTTGAAACCAGGGTAAAATCAAGGTTAATGTTTTGTATTTGATTGTCTCTTTTGGTCTAGAAGTCCCCTTCCTACACCACCACCCCCAATGGCTTTTTTATACCAAGAGTCTCAAAATGCTACCTCTAAAGACTTTTCTCTCTATGATAGTACTTTTTGAAGGACCAGAGTTACTTTGCTCCTATTCTGGATCTATGTGGTTTGATTCATTCCCTTTATTCCTTTCATGCCCTTTGAACTGGAAGTTGTCTTTAGGTTTGATTACCTTCAGGTTAAATGTATTGGGTAAAAATATTTCACAGATTTTATATTGTATCACATTAAAAGGTACAGATTATCTCATTATTAATGTTGGTAATGGATTATTTGGTTAAGCTGATGACTACCCCATTGTAAAGGTTATTGTAAAGTTCTTCCCATTGTAAAGGTCATTTTTTCGCACTTAGTAATCTATGGAGTAATGTTTTGGCACCCGGGTATTCAGCGTAGCATCAGCTGATGATTCTTGACTGAATCATTCATTACACTGGGGTGCAAAATGGTGATTCATTTTTTTTTTAATTCTCTAAATTTCTTCTACATTTATTCATTTATATTCTTTTTTCTAAATAAAAAAGCATATTTCCTTCCTGTTTTTCCAGTGCCCCTCTTTTAAAAAATGACTATGTCTTCATGAATTTTTAAAAAATTATTTAATATATTATAGCCAATTGGTCACAGTTCTTTTTGATGCTTATATATATTGTGAGCCTCTAGTTCGTGGAAGTCACAGCAAGCTAGCTCTTATGTTTTTTAAATATGACCACATTAGTCTTCTAGTCCTTTTTTGCTTCAGGCACAAGAAATCTGAGGCTTACCTTGTACTTGTATTGTTCCAAACCTGGATTATCAGCTAATTCTCCAAGGAGTCCTATTCCTTTTAAGGGGAGTGGGATTTATATTTTTCTTTGGATTTCTAGCCAGTGAATGGAATTTATTATAGAATCCATTGTAACTGATATGTCATTGTTTCTAGGCCATTTTAGTGGACAGAGCTAGGAAATACAATTCTAAAAGATCGTGAATTTTAATTAACATTTACAATTAAAATTTAGCAACATGGCCAGGTACAGTGGCTCACGCCTGTAATCCCAGCACTTTGGGAGTCTGAGGTGGGAGTATCACTTAAGATCAGGAGTTCAAGACCAGCCTGGGCAACAGAGTGAGAAGGATCTACAAACAATAACAAATAAATTAAAAAAGAGAAAAAAGAAAAATTTTATATGAAAAGTATACTCAGAATTCTGGCTGTCATACCTAGCCCTTCATTTTTAATCATCTGCTTTAGGTGTTTATTTTTATTAGTTTTCTGATTTATTTTTCATGTGCTTCTTTCTAAAAGGCAAACAAATATGCATATTGCTATACTTACTGTGCCTCTTTCACAACATGGGGTCTTTGTAAAATTTCTTTGGATGTTTAGAAAGGTTTGTATGTTAGTTACAATTTATCCTGATAACATTTTATGTAATGCATTTAGAGTCCCCTGTTTACTTGTCTAGTCCTTTTCTATTTAATTTGACAGCTTTAAATGATGGTAGTTATCTACATGACAATCGGTGAACATATTATCTCTTCATATATTTTTATATATATATATATACACATATACACACACACACATATATATACACACACACACACACACACACACACACACATATATATATATATATATTTTTTTTTTTTTTTTTTGAGACGGAGTATCACTTTGTTGCCCATACTGGAGTACAATGGAGTGATCTTGGCTCCCAGGTTCAAGTGATTCTCCTGCATCAGCCTCCCAAGTAGCTGGAATTACAGGCATGTGTCACCACACCCAGGTAATTTTGTATTTTTAGTAGACATGGGGTTTCTCCATGTTGGCCAGGCTGGTCTCAAACTCCCGACCTCAGGTGATCCACCTGCCTCGGCCTCCCAAAGTGCTGGGCTTACAGGTGTGAGCCACCACACCCAGTCGTCTCCATATTTTTTGTAGTTGTCTTATTTCTATTTGATTAGAACATATAATATTTACACACTGTTTTCCCATCCTAATCCCCACCTTTGTTATAAAATTAATTAAAATTTTAAAAATATATTTAACACCCTACTGATACTTACCTGAAGTCTCTCCAGTCAACACTTGGCTGGATAAAGCTCTTCTGTAGAGTATTCAAGGAGGGCTTGTAAGTACTGTGCAATAGTCTCTGAGTTGTGGCATGTTTAAAATTTCTTCTGAAGCCTAGATACTTAAAGTACAGCTTGGCCACATAGAAAATCCTTGGCAAACATTTCCTTGAGTTTGTCTGAATTTGTGCTTCGGTGTTATATTGCTTGTTGTTATTATCAAGAAGTGTGGCACCACTTGATTTTTTTCCCTTTTGGAAATGACATTTTGTTTGTTGTTGATTTTTACCTGGAGGCCCAGATAATTTTTTCTGTATGATTTTGTCTCCGATCCTTTTTATGTCATTTTTGTTCTCATAGCTTTTTTATTTTTCTTCTCTGTGTTTCTTGCTTTACTTTTATTTGTATCTCTCAGGAATCCTGTAGTTTTTATTTTTAGATTATTTAATCTTTTTAGTACATTGCCTGTTTGATCAGCTCTCATTTTACATCTTACTACTGAGTTTTAAAATTTTTATTTGCTGTGTTCTTTTATATCTGCAATTACTTATTAAATGACATTCGTGTTGGAGTGGTATATAATTTTCCTCTGCTTCATATTTTCTAGAGGTTAGTATTTTCTATTGATTGAAAAGTTTTCATTTTCTGTTTTTTTCTAATAGTCTTGTATTTTTGGTGGCTTTTCTATTCATGATTAAATGTGTAGGATTTTCTTGAATCAGCAATAACAGGTGGTTCTATAGAAGGGATGTGGGTGACTTACTCAGTTTTTAGTTAAAGAGGACCCTCTTCTTTTAGCATGGTGAAGTGCAGTTTCTTTAGTAAATTGTTCACAGTAGGGTTGAGATTTGGATTCTGTGATACAATCTTGTTTCTTTAGGAATCTTTTACTTTTGGCCACTTGCCATTCTTTCCGAGGAATCCCACTCCCTTTTAAGCTGCCTCATGAACTGTTCTCATGAACTTTCCAAACATTGGTTTCTGCTTATTTCCAAGCCTGATTCTTGGCCTTCCCATTAATTTTCAAAACTCCCAGTATTCTTCCAAATAATTCCCTTTTGCTTATGTTAGCAAGTGCTAGTTTGTTAGCCAGTGTTAGTTTCTGTGGATCTTAACCAAAGAACCCTGACATATCAATCTCTTAGTGTGAAGTTTGTGAATACAGTCATCCCTCCATATGCGGGAGGAGAGTGGGACTTGGTTGTGGGATTCCCATGGCTATCAAAATCAGTGGATGCTCAAGTCCCCTTACATAAAATGGCATAGTTATTTGCTTATCATCCTCCCACATACATCATCTCTAGATTATTTATAGTACTTAATACGATGTAATGCTGTATAGTCATACTGTATTTTTTACTTTTTTAAATTGTTTTGTGGGGTTTTAAAAAATATTTTTATTCTGAGGATGGTTGAATCCACAGAAGGATACTGAGGGCCAGCTGTATTCACAACCCAAATCACAGACAAAGCCACAAGTTCATACACAATAGGCCCGTTAGAACAGGACTGATCTCTCGTTTATTATTGCAGCCCTTCTAGCACAAAGCCTGGAACATTCTGGACATTTAGTATGTGTTAAATTTCTCTTACTACATTATTTCCAATAGCATTTACTGCAATCTGCAATTACCGTTCTTCTGTTTTGTAACTCTGTCTCCCCCTAGAATGTAAGCTCAATGCAGGTAAATACTCTCTCATTTATTGATGTATCCCTGGCATCTAATAAAATACTGAAAAACACATAGAGGCACCCAGTAAATGTTTTTTGAATGACCGAACAATAACCAGTTCATAAGGCTGATAAAATTGGTATAGTTGGATAACTAACTATGACTTTCAGGGGCTATGAAAATCAGAGTAACCACACAATAAATTATCAGCCTTCTAATTCCATTCAAAGCAAGCCCCTGGGAATTGAGTTATAAAATCTAGCATATTACTTTCTCTAAAGAGTTTCAAGTTGGATGTCAACTAAAAAGTAAGTGAGGCTCGGCAGGGGTTCACACCTGTAATCCCAGCATTTTGGGAGAAGCGAGTATCTCTTGAGGCCAGGTTTGAAACCAGCCTGGTCAACATAGCCAGACTCTGTCTTTACAAAAGAAAAATTAAAATTAGCCAGGCATGGTGGTGTGCATTTGTAGTTCCAGATGCTTGGGAGGCTGAGGCAGAAGGATCATTTGAGCCCAGGCATTCGAGGCTGCAGGGGGCCATGATGGCACCACTGCCTTCCAGCCTGGGTGACTGTTTCTGAAACATCACCTTATCTTTATCCCTTAGGTTACCCGCTACTTATGGAAAATGGTTTCTTCTTTACGGTTCCCTTCGGTTCCTGTCTTGATTATAACACAGCTGGAGAGTATGCTAATAACTTAGGACTTCTGATTAGAATTCCGGTGCCACCATTTATCAGCCGTTTCCGTGACCAGGTAACAACTTTTTGAAACAAATTCCCCCATCTGTGATGAGGGGGGACAATAACGACCCCCAACCGCCCAGAACCGTTGTGAGGATTCAGGGAGCTGGTGAAGGCGGAGCACGGAGCCGTACAGGTAGCCAGCAGCCCGCGCGACGAATGAGGAGCCGGCCGGCGGACGGGAGGGCGGGGCGTCATCACGTGGGCGGGGCGGGGCGCGTTTGTCGGCTGATCGCACGATTGTGACGCGCCGCCGGAGGCTGGCCGGGCCCTCAAGATGGCGGCGGGCGCCCGGAGCGGCTCGGCCCGGCAGTAGTGGCGGGACGGCACTCGCCGCTGGAGCCGGCCGCCCCGGGAGTGGCTGCAGCAGCGCCAGGAATCGAGGATGGTAAAATGACCCAGGGGAAGAAGAAGAAACGGGCCGCGAACCGCAGTATCATGCTGGCCAAGAAGATCATCATTAAGGACGGAGGCACGGTGAGCTGAGTTCCGCGCCGGCGAGCGTCCCTCGGGGCCCCCATCTGGTCTCTCCTTCAGATCCTAACACTGCCGTCTCTAGGCGCCTCCGATTTCCCCATCCCGTCCGCGATGCAGGTGTCTTGGGTTCGCGGATCCGCATGCCTTCGCTCCGGGAATCATCCCTGCTTGGGCCTGTGGCCTCCGGGGCCCGTCCTCTTTTTCTACCGCACCTGCAGCTCTTTGCTCCGGCCGCCTCTGCAGGCCGTGCGGCCTCGAGCCCCACGTGCGCCTCCGCGACGGGGGGGAATGTGCCGGGCTCCCGCAGCGGACCGCGGGTCCGCCGCGCCCCTAGCCGCCGCAACCTCGCGTCGCCTGCGCCGCCGCCAGGCCCCGCGGAGCCGTCACTGCGATTGTCAAGGGTCTGGGAACCATCCCTGCTCTCCCATATGTTGCTAACCGGGTTGCGTCTGGCGCCGCGATCCTCTGCGGCCTCGTAGTACGTTCACTTTCCGTTTCCACGTCCCTCTGCGTCGCTGCTCCGGCTCTCGGCTGCTTACTGTAGGTAAACCCTGTCGCGAGGTGGGCTTCCCTCACTTCCCGGAGTTGGAAGCATAACGGCAGCCACTAGGGCACTGGGGCCTAGATTCGAACCCACTAGTTTTCAAAGAAAAGTCATCACCGTGTGCCTTAACATCAGAAGTACTGGAATCAATCATGACCTAAGGATCTGAGGAAGACACTTTGAAAGGAAGAAAGATTTGCTTTTTAGAAACAGTTGTCATCGCAGTAAACTTTATGCAGTGTGCTACAGTTAACCAGCAGGGGACGTAGGATTTTTAATTGCAAAAAGAAAAAAAGAACCTGTACTTTTTTATGCTTAACATTTCTCTGTTGCTACACTCTGTGGTAATTGTTGCATCCGCTGATAACACGTTCTGAAATAGAATGGAAAGATGATAATATATGTTTCACTTACCTGAAAAGTGTGCAGAAATGGTTCTGTTACTTCCATTTCTGTTTATATTTTATTGGAGCCCTAATCAACTGCTAGCACTAAATGAAGTAGGCCACCACTGAGGATTTGCTGAATTCACTTGACATTTAATGACATTTCAGAACACGGCCCAGTCAGTATGCCAAAATTTAGAAAACTTGGGACATATGTAATGACTTCAGAATATATTTTTAGTTTAACTGTCAAATTTATTACATGTCATAGCTTTGACATTTATTGAAATAAGAAACTTGGCAATTCCTCAAGTTCTTTTCATTGAACTTGATTAATTAAAACATTACTTTGATTAGATGGGTTATGAAGAGTCATAGCTCTTTTGACCAAGTAGGTAAGAACTACGTGGGGAGAAAAATACTGTTGCCTTTGTCAACCTTTAGAAAAAGACAATATTTTACATTCTTTATAAAAGCTACAAAATAGTGGCAGTGAAGGATTGTATTTTGTAAGACCAAGTCATGTTTAAGATGAGTATTTTTTGCAAAACGTAAGAATGAACGGTGATTAAGAAACACACAATTTCCTTTTCCTTGGAAAGTTCAATTTTATTATCTCTCTTTGGGGTTTTGTTTGATTTGCTTTACAGCAGATGCTTTCTTTCCAAATCCTGTGAGTTTTGGAAAAGATTGTTTTTAAACTTTCTTGTCCTGTTCTTTATTAAGGTTGCAGTTAATTCTTAGCCTGCTTTAGGATACAAAATAAAATGTTTGCAACAACAACAGGTTTCACATAGAACAAATAATAAAGACTTTTCTTGAGGGCTATGAACATGGGGACTATTATCATTTCTCATCTTTACATACTTAATATTTCTCTATTCTAGGAGCATTGGGCACTCCTTTAGAATAGGGGCTTTGTTTTGTATGTTTGAATCACACAGGGCCTAGTATGTGGATTTTAAACTGATAAAAACACTTTTATTTTGTACTAGTACATTCCTAGATGAATTTTTACTGAATTTCATTGAATTTTATTTTTTTTTTGAGATGGAGTTTCATTCTTGTCCCCCAAACTGGAGTGCAGTGGCCTGTTCTCAGCTCACTGCAACCTCCGCCTCTCGGGTTCAAGAGATTTTGCCTGCTTCAGCCTCCCAAGCAGCTGGGATTACAGGCGCCCGCCACCACACCCGGCTAATTTTTTTGTATTTTTCGTAGAGACAGTGTTTCACTGTGTTGACCAGGCTGGTCTTGAACTTCTCAGCTTAGGTGATCCTCCCACCTTGGCCTCGCAAAGTGCTGGGATTACAGGCGTGAGCCACCTTGTCCAGCCAATTTTGTTTATTCTTACACATAATCAGAGGATATATTTCAATAAATGTCAGGGGAATATTTTTCATTATTTGTATTTTAATCCATCGCAGCCTTAAATTTAAAAAGTATAACTATTATAGTCATAGAAATGATTGTAAAATAATAATTGCTTGTCTACCTTTCTACTTAAAATAGGTCAGACTACTATTATGAACATTTTTAAAGAAAGGGAAAAAATTGACGTTTTTTATTATTCTGTAACACACAAGATATTCTGTTCTTGTGCGTTTTTTAATTCATCATATCATAGAATGTTTTAGTGCTATTGCTATTGACCTTACGGAGTTTTTAGAAAGTTCCACCAGTGGGTAGATTGACTTTGATTCAGAGTCAGGTGTCTGAGGCTCTGTGGCCAGTACATGAGACGTTGTGAACAATATTTCACATACCTGGTCAGTGGTACTGATTTGAACCCCTTCTGATTTCTTTCTAGTTTTCAACAATGTTAATAAAATTTTTTCTCTTGGTCCTTCTGCTAATGACATACATGTAAGCCTATTTGGCCACTTTAAATATTTATAAACAAAACTAGTAACAGTTGTTAATGATTTATCCAAAAATTAGAGCAAATTTGTAGTTTTTAACGATTGAAGAAATCCTTCTAAATGGACCAGATTAATCATAAGTTACTATTTTTTTTTTTTTGAAATTGTATTTCATTGTATTTCATTCAGCTGAATGAAAAGCCAGACCAGCATAAAGCTAACAAGTAGCCTGCTTATTTGAGAGACACAATTAAAATAAATTACATGAAGGTGTGTGATTCTAGATTGGGAGTTTTTTAAATAAAAATAAGATTGGCTTTATTGATTACATACAATTTTAGCTACATTAATATATATTATAAACTTTAAAAATTAGAAATAAGTGACTTTTATTTTTTAACCAAGAATAATCTGAGTTATGGCAGCATGTTCAATGAAAATTATTTAAGTCCTGTACAGTTTTTCTATATCTGTTTCTCAGATAATCAGGGACATCATCCAAGCTTTACATTACAACACCATAATGACCCTCATAGCACAAGTTCCATTAAGTAGAAATGAAGCATCATATGTTTTCTTCTTTAGCAAAGACTCCCCCTTTGTTGTATGGAGATACTCCTCAAATAATCTTACTTTAATGTGCAAGTAGCTTTTTATCCACAAGAGTATATTGGGAGTTTTTAACCTGGGTCTGTTCACGCTGGAGTTGTTTGCAAACTTTTCTTTCGGCTGTGCATGTTTCTTGGAAGAGTCCCAAAAGGTCCATACTTTCGAAAAGTTTAAGAGCACCACCGCATCCAGCTAATTTTTGTATTTTTGGTAAAGACAGTGTTTCACCATGTTGGCTAGGCTGGTCTTGGACTCCTGGCCTCAAGTGATCCACCCACATTGGCTGAACACGGTGGCTGATGCCTGTAATCCCAGCACTTTCGGAGGCCAAGGCGGGAGGATCACCTAAGGTCAGGAGTTCGAGACCAGCCTGGCCAATGCGGGCGGATCACTTGAGGCCAGGAGTGAAGCAGTATATAGTACTCCTGGTTCCACAGATTACATTCAGTATTTAATCATATACTATATACTACTTCACTGATATAAGTGACCATATTAGTTAATTTGTTTTTAAAGCATCCATATATAGAAATAGTTTTTAAGGCAGGAGCAGTGGCTCATGCCTGTAATCTCAACACTTTGGGAGGCCAGTGTGGGTGATTCGCTTGAGGCCGGGAGTCCAAGACCAGCCTGGCCAACATGGTAAAACACCGTCTTTACCAAAAATATAAAAATTAGCGGAGTGTGGTGGTGCACACCTGTAATCCCAGCTACTCAGGAGGCCGAGGCATGAGAATCACTTGAACTTGGGAGGCCGAGATTGCAGTTAGCCAAGATCCCACCACTGCATTCCAGCCTGGCTGATGGAGTGAAACTCTGTCTTAAAAAAAAAAAGTTTTTAGTCATAAATTTTAATGTATGTAACATTTTGGTATGTATGTAATATTTCAGTGTAGGCATTTAAGACAGCTGAAATAAAAATACATTCTGACATTTTTGAATACTAGAATTCTGTTTTGTTTTATTAAAGCATTACCACTTGTTTTTAAGCATTCCTGTTAGAGGCTAAGAGCTAAGGAGTTATTTACATTATTCAAATTGGAATTTTCCTTATTCTTTTAAAATGTGCTCATTTAAAAATATCTTTATTTCGGCAATACAATTGTGGGACTACATCTCTGGCAAAGTGGAAAATATATAATTCTTTCAGAAGTGAATTGGTACAGTGACTTTAAAGATTTGATAGAAAGCAAGGCATATGTGAATTGCATGGCTGGAAATACCTGAAAAAAGTAAAATTGGTATATCATTTGAAAATGAAGTGCATATCCCTGGATAAGCAGAGCCCTAGATTTTTATTTTTCTTTTATTTATTTATTTTTATTTTTTATTTTTTTATTTTTTTTATAAGACTAGTCAAGTGCTGTAGTGAGAAGGGGGGAAAGAGTAGAACAAGGAGTTCGATCTGTAACTGACTGTGAACAATCAATTGAGATAACTCACTACCTTTGGACCAGCCACCACATTTTTTTTCTTGGCATCTCTGATTTTAATTAAATAGGAGTCAGCAGCCCTTTCAAAAGCAGAACAGAAGCTCTGACCCTTTGGACTCTTTACCTGCAAGGATAGTGGAAGTAGTGGCAGGATAGCTCTCAGGATGTAGGGCCTTTATAGACCCAGAGAGTTGTTAAATAGCCTTTGGTTGCTAGCATGCAAAATATGAGAAGGGCCCATGGTGCTTTTCTTTTTCTTTCTGTTTTTCTTTCTATGGGGTTTCACTCTTGTTGCCCAGGCTGGAGTGCAATGGCGCGATCTTGGCCCACTGCAACCTCTGCCTTCCAGGTTCAAGCGATTCTCCCGTCTCAAGCTCCCGAATCGCTGGGATTATAGGCTTGTGCCACCATGCCTGGTTACTTTTTGTATTTTTTTTAGTAGAGATGAGGTTTTACCATGTTGGCTAGACTGGTCTCGAACTCCTGACCTCAGGTGATCCACCACCTCAGCCTGCCAAAGTGGGATTACAAGTGTGAGCCACCGTGCACAGCCCTATGGTGCTTTTCAAAAAGTCTAGAAACAGGGTGTATAGATTGTCTTTGGCAGGTGTGTGGCAGGCAGCATCATAAATTATTTAACTCCTTACCTCCATGGTTCAGTGTTTAGTGTAGGTTGGTGTGTTTGGAGATAAATTAATATGCAGTTTTTTTTTTCAGATTACTGTATGTATCCAGTTCATCCTCATATAGTTAGAAGATTGGCATACTAATATAATCATACCATCTGCAGAAATTCACCTACAGTTGAAATGTAACTCCTTTGCAGCTACTGAAAGTTTAAAGTTTAAGTAAAAAGTATAACTTTCTTTGGGTAACATTCTGACAAGTTTATATTATTTAAAAGTTTCAAATTATAAAGAGCTCTGGTTGTCTTTCAGCATTATTTTGAATTGTAAGTGTCGGTCAAACAAAGTAACAGTTGACAGTTTCAGCCAGGGTACATCAAGAAGAGATGAATATGGATATAACATAGCTCTCAACATTTCTAGTACTTTATAACAAAGAAATATTCCTCCCACTGCCCTGCTTTTTTAAAGAATCAATAATACATTTCTTACATCCAGTTGTGGGAAACAATAGAATGGTTCAGGAGGGACAAGTATGTGCAGCGTCCATGTCTTTTTCCATTCAAGCCTTACTTTATTTTTAAAATTTATGCCGGGCAGGGTGGCTCACGCCTATAATCCCAGCACTTTGGGAGGCTGAGGTGAACGAATCACCTGAGGTTGGGAGTTCGAGACCAGTCTGACCAAGACAGTGAAACCCCGACTCTAAAAAAAATAAAATGAAATAAAATTTATTATTTTAAAAATATTTTAATAGTTTTGGGGTACAGGTGGGTTTTGGTTACATGAATAAGTTCTTTAGTGGTGATTTCTGAGATTTTAGTGCACCTGTCACCTGAGGAATGTATACTGTACCCAATATTTAGTCTTTTATCCCACTCAACCTTCCCCCGCATCCTCGAAGTTCATTATATCACTCTTATGCCTTTGTGTCCTCATAGCTGAACTCTCAGTTGTGAGAACATATGACATTTCGTTTTCCATTCCTGAATTACTTACTTAGAATAATGGCCTCCAATTCCATCCATTATTTCATTCCTTTTTATGGCTAAGTATTCCATGGTGTATATATAACATATTTCCTTTATCCACTTGTTGGTCAGTGGGTACTTGGGTTGGTTCCATATCTTTGCAGTTGTGAATTGTGCTGCTATAAACATGCGTATACATGTGTCTTTTTCATATAATGACTGCTTTTACTTTGGGTGGGTACCCAGTAGTGGGATTGCTGGATCTAGTTCTACTTTTAGTTCTCTAAGGAATTGCCTTACTGTTTTCCATAGTGGCTATACTAGTTTACATTCCCACCAGCAATGTAAAAGCGTTTACTTGTCACCACATCCACACCATCTCTTATTTTTTTATTATTTAATTATGACCATTCTTGCAGGAGTAAGATGCATTTTACTTTTTGTTTTAATTTGCATTTCTCTGATAATTGGTGATACTGAACATCTTTTCATATGTTTGTTGACTGTATATTTTTTGAAAAATGCCTATTCATGTCTTTTGCCCAATTTTGATGGGATTGTTTTTTTTTCTTGCTGATTTGAGTTCCTTGTAGATTCTGGATACTAGTCCTTTGTCAGGTGGATAGTCTGTGAATAGTTTTTCCCTCTCTATGGGTTGTCTATTTACTCTGTTGATTATTCCTTTTTTTTTTTTTTTTTGAGATGGAGTTTTGCTCTTGTTCTCCAGGCTGGAGTGCAATGGCGTGATATCAGCTCACTGTACCCTCCGCCTCCCAGGTTCAAGCGATTCTCCTGCCTCAGCCTCCTGAGTAGCTGGGATTACAGACACATGCCACCATGCCCAGCTAACTTTTTTTGTATTTTTAGTAGAGAGAAATTTTCGCCATGTTGGCCAGACTGGACTCAAACTACTGACCTCAGGTGATCCGTCCGCCGTGGCCTTCCAAAATGCTGAGATTATAGGCATGAGCCACTGTGCCTGGCCGGCTATAAGTATTTTACTTTATTTCTGGGTTACCTGTTCTGTTCCATTGGTCGGTTTTTATACCAGTACCGTGCTGTTTTGGTAACTATCAGTTTGTAGTATAATTTGAAGTCCGGTAATGTGATGCCTCCAGATTTGTTTTTTGCTTGGTCTTGCTTTGGCTATGTGGGCTCTTTTTTGGTTCCGTATGAATTGTAGGATTGCTTTTTCTTGTTCTGTGAAGTATGATGCTGGTATTTTGACGGGAATTACATTTAGTCTATGGATTGTTTTGGTGAGCACGGTCATTTTCACAATGTTGATTCTTCCTATCCATGAGCAAGGGGTGTGTTTCCCTTTGCGTCATCTATGATTTTTTTTAACAGTGTTTTGTAGTTTTCCTTGTAAAGATCTTTCACTTCCTTGGCTAAGTATATTCCTAGGTGTTTTATTTATTTATTTATTTATTTATTTTTGCAGCTATTGTAAAAGGGATTGATTTCTCTATTTGATTCTCAGCTTGGTCGTTGTTGGAATATAGCAGTGCTACTGATTGGTGTCATTGATTTTGTATCCTGAGACTTACTGAATTTGTTTATCAGATCTAGGAGCTTTTCGGATGAGTCATTAGGGTTTTCTAGACATACGATCATATCATTGGCAAACAGGGACAGTTTGATTTCTTCTTTTCCAGTTTGCATGCTCCTTATTCCTTTCTCTTATCAGATTGCTCTGGCTAGGACTTAAATTTTTTTTAATTGCTATGGCTACAAAGTAGATACAGATATTTATGGGATACATCTGATATTTTGATATAAGCATGCATTCATACAGGTATATAATTTATATATAAAATCAGGGATACTGGGGTATCCATTACCTCAAACATTTATCATTTCTTTGTGTTAGGAACATGCCAATTCCACTTGTAGTTATTTTAAAATATACAATAAATAATTTTTGACTATAGTCACCCTGCTGTGTTCTCTAACACCAGATCTTATTCTTTTTGTTTTTCTTTTCCTCACACTACATCAACAAATATTCCTTCTATCCAACTGTATTTTTGCACCCACTTTATCCCTGCCTCCCTGCTATTTGCCCAGCCTCTGGTAACCATTCTACTCTGTATTTCCATGAGATCAACTTTTTAAGTTTTAATCCCTGCATGTGAGTATATGTAAAATTTGTCTTTCTGTGCCTGACTTATTTCAATGAACATAATGCCTTTCATTTCTATCCATGTTGTTGCAAATGACATGATTTCATTCTTTTTATGGCTAAATAATATTGTATTGCATATATGTACCACATTTTCTCTCTCTCTTTTTAAATTAGAGATGAGATCTTGTTATGTTGCCCAGGCTGGTCTCAAACTCTGCTCAAGTATTCTCCTGCCTCAGCCTCCCAAAGTGCTGGTGTTACAGAAGGGAACTACTATGCCTGTCCTGTTTCTTCTTCTTTTATTATTATTATTTTTAGCCTCCTTTTTCTTTTCAACATGCAGACTTTTTATTAAATGTGTACAACATTTTCTTTGTCTGTTCCTCTACTGATGGACACTTAGGTTGATTCCTGATCTTGGCTGTTTTGAATAGTGCTACAATAAACCTGGGAGTACAGATATCTCGTTTATATTGATTTCTTTTCTTTTGGATATATAATCATAAGTGGAATTGCTGGGTCATATGATAGTTCTGTAACTTCCATACCGTTCTGCATAGTGGCTGTACTGATTTACATTCCCACCAACAGTGTACGAGAGGTCCCCTTTCTTTACATCTTTGCCAGCATTTGTTATCGCCTGTCTTTTGGATATAAGCCATTTTAACTGGGATGAGATGATATGTTATCATTTTGATTTGCATTTCTTTGATAATCAATGATGGTTGAGCATTTTTTCATATACCTGTTGATCACTTGTATGTCAATGTCTATTTAGGTCTTATGCCCCTCTAAATATAAATATAAATATATATTTTTTTATAGGAGTTGTTTGAGCTCCTTATATATTCTGGTTATTAATTCCTTGTCACAGTGATATTTCACAAATATTTTCTCCCATTCTGTGGCTTGTCTCTTGTTTCCTTTGCTGTGCAGCTTTTTAACTTGATGTTTTAACTCTTTGTCCCTCTTTGCTTTGGTGGCCTGTGCTTTTCAGGTATTATTGAAGAAATCTAGGCAGGGCACCATGGCTCACACCTGTAATCCCAGCACTTTGGGAGGGCAAGATAAGGGGATCACTTGCGGTCAGGAGTTTGAGACTAGCTTGGCCAACATGGTGAAACCTCGTCTCTACTAAAAATACAAAAATTAGCCAGGTATGGTGGCAGGTGCCTGTTAATCCCAGCTACTCCAGAGGCTGAGGCAGGAGAATTGCTTGAACCCGGGAGGTGGAGGTTGCAGTGAGCTGAAATCACGCCACTGCTCTCCAGCCTGGGCGACAGAGCGAGACTCTTGTCTCCAAAAAAACAAAAAAAGAAAAAAAAAAATATTTGCTCAGACTAATGTCTTAGAGTGTATTCCCAGTGTTTTCTTCTAGTAGTTTTGTGGTTTCAGGTCTTAGATTTGATTGTACATGATGAGAGATAGGGGTGTAATTTCATTCTTCTCCATATGGATATCCAGTTTTCCCAGCACGGTTTAAGGGACTGTCCTTTTCCCAATGTATATTTCAGTGCCATCAAAAATGAGTTGACTAAAAATGCATGGATTTATTTCTGGGTTCTCTATTGTGTTCTGTTGGTCTGTGTGTCTGTTTTTATGCTATACTGTTTTGGTTATTATCACTTTGTAGTATAATTTGAAGTGAAATAATGTGATACCTCCAGCCTTGTTTTTTTGTTTTTTTTTTTTTTTTTTCCCTTCCTCCTGTTTGAGACAGTCTTGTTCTGTTGCCCAGGCTGGAGTGCAGTGGCGTGATCTTGGCTCACTGCAACCTCCCTGTCTCCTGGTTCAAGCGATTCTCCTGCCTCAGCCTCTTGAGTAGGTGGGACTACAGGCATTCACCACCACGTGGGCCCAGCTAATTTTTGTATTTTTGGTAGAGACAGGGTTTTACTGTGGTGGCCAGACTGGGCACAAACTCCTGACCTCGTGATCCGCCTGCCTCAGCCTCCCAAAGTGCTGGGATTACAGGCGTGAGCCACCGTGCCTGGCCTCCAGCCTTGTTCTTTTTGCTCAGGATTGCTTTGGCTCTTTTGTGGTTCCATATAAGTTTTAGAATTAAAAAAAAATTTTGTGAAGAATGTCATTCGTAGTTTAATAGGAACTGCGCTGAATCTGTAGATTGCTTTGAGTAGTATTGAAAATTTTTTTTTCTTTTTTTGAGACGAAGTCTCTGTCTATCACCCAGGCTGGAGTGCAGTGGCGTGATCTCTGCTCACTGCAACCTCCGCCTTTGGGTTCAAGCGATTCTTCTGCCTCAGCCTCCTGAGTAGCTGGGATTACAGGCACATGCCGCTATGCCAGGCTAATTTTTTTTTGTATTTTTAGTAGAGGCGGGGTTTCACCATGTTGGTCACAGGCTGGCCTCGAACTCCTGACCTTGTGATCTGCCCACTTCCGCCTCCCGAAGTGCTGGGATTATATGCATGAGCCACCATGCCAGGCCTTGAAATTTTAACAGTATTGATTCTTCCAATTTATGAACATGGAATATCTTCTCACTTGTGTGTGTGTCCTCTTCAATTCCTGTTATCAATGTTTTATAGTTTACATTATAGACATCTTTCATTTCTTTAAGTTTATTCCTAGGTATTTGTAGCTGTTGTAAGTGGGATTACTTTCTTGGTTTTGTTTTTAGGTATTTGCTGTTGGCATATAGAAATGCTACTGATTTTTGTATCCTGCAAATTTAATGAATTTGCTCCTATTCTGATAGTTTTTTTCAGGTGGGGTATTTAGGGTTCTCTCTACATAAGATCATGTCATCTGTAAAGAGGGACAATTTTGACTTCCTCTTTTCTAATTTGGATGCCTTTTATTTCTTACTCTTGTCTAATTGCTCTAGTTAGTACTTTCCAGTACTTTGTTGAATAAGAGTGGTAAAGTGGGCATCTTGTTTTGTTTCAGATCTTTGAGGAAAGGCTTTTAGTTTTTCCCTGTTTAGTATGCTAGCCCTGTGTCTGTCATATATGGCTTTTATCATGTTGAAGTATATTCCTTCTATACCATTTTTGAGAGTTTTTATCATGAAGCAATGTTGAATTATTTAATAAATGGTTTTTCACCATCAGTTGAAATTATCATTTTTTTCCTTCATTCCTTTGAAATGATGTATCACATTGATTGATTTATGTATGTTGGACATAAATCAATTGGAAGAACATAGTTGACCTTCCCTTCCTCTCTGCTACAGCACATCTTTCATAGTCTTCTGCTATTCGTTTGCCTTTTAAGTCCTATCATTGCATCCCTGGATGATTCCCACTTGAACAGATAAATGAGCTTTTTTAACGTGTTGGTGAATTTGATTTGCTAGTATTTTTTAAAGGATTTTTGTGGCAATGTTCGTCACAGATATTGTCCTGTAGTTTTTTTTATTTTGTTGTCCTCCATGCTAGTTTTAGGTAATTTTTCTCTTAAATAAACAAAGCATTTTCCTACTAAAGTGTAAGCATGTTTATTAGAAAAAATACGGAAAATTCAGAACAGCGTAGTAAACAGTGTTGTATCACTTAAAATCATTACTCAATATAAACTCTTACTTACATTGAGATCAATATTGTTTTTCATAATTGAAATTACCCTACGTATACAATTTTATATCCTACTTTGATTTTTAAAAAATTTAACATTACTATGAGCATTTTTGTGGGTCATTAGACATTATCTCTGAACAGTTTTGGGCTGCATGTTATTTTATCTGATTATATGCTGTGATCTGATTATAGGATGTGTAGCAAAAGATTGAGCTTGGTATTGTTCCTATTGTAAATGATGCTGTCATGAACATCTTTGTAGTAGAGCTTTTTCTGAATGTTTATTTTGATAGAATGCTATTAAATATTTTAAGAATTGTTAATATGCCTTATATACTTTTAATCAGGTCTTGGTGCTTTTGTATTGGTTTTGTAAATACTCCACCAAATTACAATAGTAATCCTCTCTTATTTCTTTCATAATCTTCTGCTATTTGTTTGCCTTTTAAATTCAGCTGATGTTGTACATGTTTTTCTCAAACCAGTGTGCCTAAAACGGAATTACTCTTTCACACTTTCCCATTTCCTCACTGCCTAGTTGACTAAGCCAGAAATTGTGACCTTCCCTTCCTTTCTGCTAGTTAACCAGTGAATCCTGTTGATTCTACCTCCTAAATGTTTTTTGTATCTGTTCACTTATCGCCATTCCTGCTGCCCGTTCTTCTTCAAGTTTCTATTTCTTCTCACCTCGTTTTCTGCAACAGCCTGCCTTCTGGTCTTGCTAATTCCCTTTCAGTTTATTTGCCATGTGACAGTGAAAGTTATTGTTCTAGAAAGGCAGACCTGTGATGTGATGTTATTCTCTGGCTTAAGACATTTTAATGTTTTCCTGCTGCCTTCAGGTTAAAAGGCCTTAATGTGACTTAAAAGGCCCTTTTCAACTGGGCACAGTGGCTCATGCTTATAATCTCAAGACTTCAGAAGGCTGAGTCAGGAGGATCCGTAGAGCCCAGGAGACTAGCCTGGGCAACATGGTGAAACTCTGTCCCTATGTTTGTTTTTAAGCCTTTTCAAGTCACTGCTTTTCACCTTTCAGCTTCAGTTATTACCTCTTTCCTCCTTAGATACTGAAATAAGCAATAATATATCCTGTCTTCTGGCCTTTGCATGTTCTGTTTTCTTTATCTCAGATACTCTTGGTCACCATATCCCCTCTCCCACTGGTGTACAGCTGACAATCTTGACACCTTTCCCACTCACTGGACTTTGAGGTCTCACCTTAGATAATACTGCCTGTCTTTTAGGAAGCCTTCCCTGACCTTCTCCTCAACTGATTAAGTAAGCTTCATTTTAACAGAGCCACTCAGGAGGCTGAGGCACAAGAATTGCTTGAACCCGAGAGGCAGGGGTTGCGGTGAGCCAAGATCACGCTGCTGCACTCCAGCCTGGGCGACTGAGCGAGACTTGGCCTCAGTAAACAAACAAACAAACACAGAGACACTTAAAAAAAAAATTTTCCCCCAGAGACAGGGTCTCATCCTGTCACCCAGGCTGGAGTGCAATGGTATGATCATAGCTCATTGCAGCCTCAAACTTCTGGGCTAAAGCAGTCCTCCTGCCCCAGCCTCCCAAGTAGCTGGGACTTAAAGGCATTTACTATCATGCCCTGCTGAGAGCCACTTTTAACATTTTATTTTCTACTGTCTTTTCTGCTCTGTGTGTATATTTATAAATATGTTAAATATAATTACCATCTTATTTTTTTATCAGCATTTCCCAAAGTCTTTTCCAAGGAGTGCAAATGTCCAAGAGATACGCTCTAGTCATGTCAAAGAAGGATTCCATTGTCACGTTTGGAAAACAGGGTATACCATATTTTCTTGGAAATTAATATAAATTAGCATGCTTTAAGCCCTGAGAAGTTCTACCAAGCTTTTTGCTAGGGGCTGGATATATGTGGTGGTGAACACAACAGGTTTAAAACTTACCATATCCTATGGCCATTTTTTTGTTTTTTTCAGGCAGTCTTAATCTGTTGCTGAGGCTGGGGTACAGTGGCACGATCTCGGCTCACTGCAACCTCCGCCTCCCAGGTTCAAGCAATTCTCCTGCCTCAGCCTTTTTGAGTAGCTGGGATTACAGGCACACGCCACCATGCCCAGCTAATTTTTGTATTTTTAGTAGAGACAGGGTTTCGCCGCGTTGGCCAGGCTGGTCTCGAACTCCTGGCCTCAAGTGATCTGCCCGCCTTGGCCTCCCAAAGTGCTGGGATTACAGGCGTAAGCCACCATGCTCGGCTTCCTGTGGCCATTTTTTGACCTTGTATTACTATGCTTGTTCCATTTGACGCTAGTCATTACCTCTTCCTTCCTGAAACTCCTCCATTGTCATGTGTGACACTGTATTTTCTTCACTCTCCTGATATTTTCTTCACTGTCCTGATACTTTTCTCACTGTTTCTTTTTCTTCCCCTTTTCTTTATCAAAGAAGAAAAACCTTCATTATTTTCCTCTGCCTGCTGCTTGCTTCTTGGGGTTCTGTCTTAGCTCACTGCTCTTTTCACGCTTTACAGTCCTGATAACCTCATCTACTCTGGTGGTTTCAGATACTACATTTGCTGCTAATTGTTTTAATCAGTGCTCAAAGACAATACAAATGTTTCAAGTAAAGAGGGCAGTTTTGTAGATAGGACCTGAAGTAAATCCAAGCCTCGTGGGGAAGGTGCCAGGAAGCCACTAGCAATTACTGCTAGACAACCAAGCTAAACACGTAGAAGTTGTTCTTGATTCTCCCTCCTGCTGTTTATCAACGTCCTTCCAGTTTCAAATCCTGAATCCTTAATCCATTCTCTCCCTTCCAGCATTCATACTATGCCACCGTTTTATGCCCTCATCTCTTTTTTGAGCTAATTCAAATAGCTTCCTTTTGCATGTACATTGCTCTTCCATTTTATCCTTTAGGAAATCACCAGAGTGAGGTATTGAACAATGCAGATCTGATCAAACCATTTTCTTGCTTGAAACCCTTCAGTGGTTTCCTGTGTCTCTAGAGTAAAGATGACAAATTCCTTAACAAAGTTTAGAGGCGGCTTCTTCTGCCTCCCTCTCTTTCACTCCATGACTAGAACTTTATTCTCCAGTAGCTTTTAACTGTCATGACCCTTATCTGCTTCATTTTGACTTTCACAGAAGTGACTGTCATGCCACTTCCTTTTCTTGCCATTCTCTTGCCTTGCCTCCTAATCTGTACATGTCTCTTATTGTATTTATACTAAGCAGATAGTTATGTTTCTTCCTCTCTAGACTCAACTTGAGATCAGGGAGTGTGTCCTGTTTTGGTAATCCTGGAACCTCTGTTATATAGTAAGTGTTCTGTAAATGTTTGTTGAGTGAATGAAACCTGTAGAGATTCATCAGTCATGGTTCTTCAGTTTCCTATTCCCCTTGTCTGAAGTTCTTCAATTGCAAGTTCTACGGAGGGGGTGTTCAGGTGCTTAAATTCTGTAGATTGGAAGAGCTATTATTTTAAATGCTAATGCATTGTGACAATATTAAAAATAATACATCATCATTTTCAGCACATAGAGAAATCCAAGCACAATATTTTTATATAAGGCTGTTGAATATACTTTAAGGCTTAGGTATGGCATTGTAATGTGTACCTGTTAACACACAAAAACGTTTACATATCTTAAATGTTTAAGTTTTAGACTTTTTATCTAGAAAACATTGTCATGGTACACACGAAAACATTTACATATCTTAATTGTTTGAGTTCTAGACTTTTATCTAGAAAATCTAACCATGGCTAGTTGCCGTGGGTCATGCTTGTAATCCTGGCATGTTGGGAGGCGGAGGTGGGAGGATCGCTTGAGGCCAGGAGTTTGAGACCAGCTTGGGTAACATAGTGAGACCCCATCTCTACCAAAAAAAAAAAAAAAACAGCTAAGTGTGGTAATTTGTGCCTGTAGTCCCAGCCCCTTGGGAGGCTGAGGTTGGGAGGATTGCTTTAGCCCAGCAGGTTGAGGCTGCAGTAAGCCATGATTGTGCCACTGGACTCCATCCAGCCTGGGCAACAGAGTGAGATCCTGTCCACAAAACAGAAAGAAAAGAAAGTTTTGTCCTTCTATTATACACACTTGTTAAGTGGTGACTAAATATTATGGGCTGGACACAGTGGCTCAAGTCTGTAATCTTATCACTTTGGGAGGCTGAGGCGCGTGGATCACTTGAGCTTAGCAGTTCGAGACCAGCCTGGGCAACAAGGCGAAATCTCATCTGTACAAAAAATAGGAAACAAATTAGCTGGCCATGGTGACACACACCTGTAGTCCCAGCTACTTGGTGGGCTAGGGGGGAGGATCACTTGAGCCCTGGAGGTCGGGGCTGCATTCATCTGAGACTGTGCCACTGCATTCCAGCCTGGTGACAAAGTGAGACCCTGTCTCAAAACATAAAAATAAATAATATTATAAGCTGCTTATTAGCAAGTTTATACTTCCCTTTAAAATATGAAATGTGGCCAGGCACAGTGGCTCACACCGGTAATCCCAGCACTTTGGGAGGCCGGGGCAGACAGATTACCTGAGTTCAGCAGTTCAGGACCAGTCTGGCCAACATGGTGAAACCTTGTCTCTACTAAAAATACAAAAAAATTAGCTGGGCTTGGTGGTGGGTATGCGTAATCCCAGGTATTTGGGAGGCTGAGGCAGGAGAATTGTTTGAACTCCGGAGGTGGAGGTTGAAGTGAGCCGAGATCACACCATTGCACTCCGGCCTGGGCAATAGAGTAAGACTCTATTTCAAAAAAATAAATTTAAAAACTGAGATAAATTTTTAAAATTCTAACTTTTTAATAGATTTTATTTTTAATTGACAAATTGTACATATTTGTGGGGTACATAGTGATGTTTCAATAAGTAAAAAGTGTGGTGATAAGATCAGAGTAATTAGCATATCTACAACATTTATCATTTCTTTGTGTTGGCAACATTCAATATCCTTCCAGCCGTTTGGAACTATATATTATTAACTGTAGTCACCCTACAATGGTGTAAAACTATAGAACTTATTCCTCCTATCTGGCTTTAGTTTCATAGCCTTCAACAAATCTCTCCCTATCCTTCCCACCCTTTGGTATCCTCTGTTCTACTTTTTACTTCTATGAGATCAACTTTTTTTAGCCTCTACATATGGGTGAGAATATTCAGTGTTTTAACTTTGTGTTCCTGGCTTATTTCACTTAACATAAAGTTCTCCAGTTCCATCCATTTTGCCACAAATGACAGGATTTCATTTTTTATGACTGAATAGTATCTCATGCTGTGTAAAATACCAGATTTTCTTTATCCACTCATCTGTTTTTTAGGCACCTATGTTAATTCCGTATCTTGGGTATTGTGAATAGTGATGCAGTAAACATGGGGGTGCAGATGTCTCTCCAGCGTAATCATTTCCTTTCCTTGGATAAATTTTCATTAGTAGAATTACTGGACATGCAGTAGTTCTATTTGTAGTTTTTGAGGGACCTTCATACTAGTCTCCATAGTGGCTGTACTAATTTACATTCTCACTAGCAGTATATAAGATAGTTCCCTTTTCTCTGCATCCTCACCAGCATTTGTTCTGTTCTATCTTTTTGATTGTAGCCATTCTAACTCGAGTGAGATGATACCTCATTTTGGTTTTGATTTGCATTTCCCTGATGATTAGTGCTGTTGAGCATTTTTTTGTATAACCGTTTGCTGTTTGTGTGTCGTCTTTTGGAAAATGTCTATTCAGATCATTTGCTTATTTTTAAATCAGATTATTTTGTTGTGTGATTTTTGCTGTTGAGATGTTTCAGTTCCTTGTATATTTAGGATATTTATCCCATGTTAGATGAGAAATATGATGGTTAAATGCCACCGAGATAGTTGGCAGTGCCTTAATGTATGCATGTTGTCGGGCCGAGGGCCTCTTCCATCCTTGTCAAGGGACGTGCTAACCTTCTCTACTTTAATATAACACTGAAGTGATTCTTAAGACATCTCTAACAGCAGTATAAAATTAATTTTGTATTTTCTTTCTCACGTATATCAAGTTCCAAATCTCTTATATACTTTCTCTGGGGATTGTTCTGCTTTTGAGCCATGTTGATATCATGTTTATATTTTTGCCACTTGCTTTTCATTTATGTTTTGTTTTGCCAAAATAATCTTTAAAACTTTCAACTGATTGTGTTAGTCTTAATATCTATTAGTGGCTCCCCATGGTCTTCAGAATTAAATATAGACTTCTTAACATGGAAGCTGGTCTTTGAGTACCTGAAGCTCATCTTTCAATGCACCCAAGATGCAGCCCATGCAATGGTTGTACTGTCGTAGATATATGAGACCCACAATGCCTCAAGCCTCAGAACCTTTATATAGGCTGAGCTATCTTTCCCACCCTATACCTCGGCCTGTCTAACTCTATTATGTCCTTTCAGCCTTCCTCCTGGAAGTCTGATATTCCCACCTCCCAAGTTCCCTTGGACTCTATATGTTTCAACTGCATACTGTGCCTATGGTAATGAATTTAGTTGCTTTGTCTGTCCCTCTCACTTTGAAGACAGAGACAGTACAGATGTTTGGCACAGTGCCCAGCACCTATATGTTCTTAATATTTATTGACTATTACATCATTGTTATTGTTAATAATTCTGGAATGTTAACTCTTTGTTAACTTTTTAAAAATCTTGTTTTTATAGCCTCAAGGAATAGGTTCTCCTAGTGTTTATCATGCAGTTATCGTCATCTTTTTGGAGTTTTTTGCTTGGGGACTGTTGACAGCACCCACTTTGGTGGTAAGTAATCTTTTAAATTATTTAACACTGATTCCCAAATTTCTTTTTCTTCAGTTTTGGAGGAAAACATGGCCCTTTTTCCTTTGCATGGTTAATTCTCCCACCAGTATTGTTCAGTATTCACCTGTATTTTACTGGTTGAGTTGTCTTTTCCAACTCTTAACTCTCCCTTACCTTTGTTTTGTGTTGGCAGAGTAGGGGAGCCTGGAGGTGTGTGAATTTGGACTTGTCATTAGGCGTGTTCAGGCAGAGGCTTTGTCACTACTCTGAATAGAATAGAGCTTCTTAAACCCACAGGTTTAGGAAAGATTGTGTCTGTGATCTGCATGACTCGGCATAATTACTTGGAGGTTCATTTATGCAGCTGTATTTTCCAAAAACATGTTTCTGTTCATTTGGGCTAAGTACCTAGGAGGGCTATTTTTAAATAGATCTAAGCTGATTTTACCCAAATTTCCCCAGGTTTGGAACCTTAGAAAAGACTTCCCTTCCAGACCAGACAACTCAGATGATAGCCAGTTTTCTCATGTTGGTGTAGTTAAGGGGAATGGAATGAGGGAAGGATTATCTATGGTAAATATCTATATTGCCTTGAAAGGAGTAATTAAGATAAATGTACAGTTTACCTAATTCTAGAGGAATAGAATTTTAAAGTAATATACTATGTTTCCATGAGATTGTTCATATTATACAAAAAAGCTTTTCATTTAAAAAGTTATTTAATACAAAAATTATCTAAGTAGATTAAACTAGTCTTAAGAACATTTACAATGCTTATTTCTTGATATATTTATTGACAACTATGTAATTATTACTATCTATATATAAAATATTGATGTTTAGCAGTTGCTTTGGGCTGGGTACAGAGGCTCATACCTGTAATCCCAGCATTTTGGGAGGCTGGATGGGTAAATCGCTTGAACTCAGGAGTTCAACACCAGCCTGGGCAACATGGTGAAACCCTTTCTGTACAAAAAATGCAAAAATTAGTTGGGCATAGTGGCACATGATTGTAGTCCCAGCTACTTGAGAGGCTAAGGCAGGAGAATGACTTCTGCCCAGGAGGCGGAGGTTGTAGTGACCTGAGATCTTGCTACTGCACTCCAACCTGGGCGATGGGAGTGAAACCTTGTCTCAAAAACAAATTACAAAAAAAAAACAGTTATTTTGAATATATAGAGCATATTTATGAGTATTGCTATTAAAAAAAGGTTTTTTGTTTACTAATTTCAGATAGAAATCTTTCAAAAATTAATTTATACATTTCCTGGCTTCATAATCAAAGCATAGTGATTTGGAACTTCCTCAGATGATGCAAGTTCATTATGACCTTCATAACTTCATTGTATTGTAATAACCTGTTTGTTGTCAAGGGCTACTGCAGGGCTGTAATAACTTTATGGACTCATAACTTTACATTAGCTTTCCTAATGTTCCAGCATGCTTGTTTATAACCTACTGTCAGTTTAACATATAAATCTGCCTGGTGGAACATCACTCCTACCATTTAAAGTACTTGAGCTTTTTAATAGTAAACAGTCCACATGTGTTTATGTTATGATAGACCCAGTCACAGTCCTTTTATGTATTCAAAGTGGAATATGTTAGGACTGTGCTAACTTTGAATACACAAATGTATTAATCCTCACAACCACCTTATCAGTGAGATATTACTCTCATAATACAGATGAGGAAACTGGGGCTTAGAAAAGTTAGGAAACTTGATTGCTACCGTGACAGTAAGCTGCAGTGTTGGTATTTGCACCTTGGCTTCCGTAACTCCTCCAGTGCTCAGTCTTTTGGGGAATGCAGGAAGTAAGTAGTTTGTACTCATGTTTTAGATAGTTGTTATCAGGCAGCCCAACGACTAGCTAGCTAGGGCAATCAGAATGTGGATGAGCTGTTAACAAGCTATAAAAAAAGCATTTTGTGATGTTTCCATAATTTGTTGTCAGTATTTCAAGTGTGTAAGCTGTTTTAAAAATTTGCTTCTGGTTTACATATTTTTTAGGTATGTCATCTTTTCTGTAATTTAGGTACTTTTTTTTTCCTACTCAGACAAAGGGAGGCTATCTTTTTTAAGAACAAGGATGGAGTCCACTTAATTAGAAAGGCTTGTTTATTAGTTCATTTTTCATAGACTAATGTTGTGCTTAGTATATTCTTAATTTAAAAATATTTTTAATTTTTGTTTGTTTTCTTTTTTTTTTTTTTTGAGAGTCTCGCTCTGTCACCTAGGCTGGAGTGCAGTGGTGCAGGCTTGTCTCACTGCAATCTCTGCCTTACAGGTTCACGCAATTCTCCTGCCTCAACCTCCCGAGTAGCTGGGACTACAGGCACATGCTACCCCCCGGCTAATTTTTGTATTTTTAGTAGAGATGGGGTTTTACGACGTTGGCCAGGCTGGTCTTGAACTCCTGACCTCAGGTGATCTGCCTGCCTCAGTCTCCTGAAGTGCTGGGATTACAGGCGTGAGCCACTGTGCCTGGCTGTTTTCTTTTTAAAATACAGATTCTCCTTGACATACAATGGGAAACCCATCTATGTTGAAAATATTAAGTCAGAAGTGCACTTAATACACCTCACCTACTGAACATCATATTTTAGCCTAGGCTACCTTAAATACACTCAGAACACTTACATTCACCTACAGTTGGGCAAAATCATCTAGCAGTACAATACACTAGAGTAACAATTGTTTGTCCTTGTGGTTGGATGACTGGCTCTCTGGCATCAGGAGAGAGTATCCTACTGTGTATCACTAGCCAGGGATAAGATCAGAATTCAACATTTAAAGTACGGTTTCTACTGAATAGCTTTTGCATTATCATCAAGTTGAAAAGTCATAAGTTGAATCATCCTAAGTCAAATCATCGTAAGTCAAGGACCATCTCTACTGAATTCTAGTTAGGAAAATGAAAGGTACTAATTTGTGGTGATTTAATGACCTCTTTTTTTTTTGGCCAGCATGAGTGCATTTTCTGGAATAACTGCTACAGTATTTTTTGCCAATTATTTGATTTACAGCAAGACTTTGCTTTTCTGTGATTGTCGTAATAGTTACTCTTAATTCCTGTATTTGATCTTTATACTTGAGTTTTAAAATGGCAAACTGATGAGTTATGGTTACTAGGAAGAGTTGACTATAATATTATAATATTCACAATTTACCTTTTTTATTTTTTACTGCTTTTTTTTTCTCATTAAACTTTTTTAATGGGTCTCAAACTTCTGTGACAAGTTTTTGGTCAAGTTGTTTCCATTAAAAAGTACTGATTTTAAAAACTAATAACTTAAAGCTGCCACATGCAAAAAAGAAAAACAGAGTGGTCCATAAAACATTCTCCTTTCCTTCTGAAGGTTTTATGATGCATTGTTATCATTAACTAGTTTTTTACTACTACACTTAAATGGCAAGTTAAAACAAACAGTTCTGAGACGGTTCTTCCACCACTGATATTAAGACCAGGGTAGCAGGTGTAATGTTCATTTAGCCTTTTGGGCTTTCTGGGCAGACTGGGTGACCCTGCCAGCTCCAGCAGCCTTCTTGTCCACTGCTTTGATGACACACACAGCAACTGTCTGTCTCATATCACAAACAGCAAAGCGACCCAGAGGTGGATAATCTGAGAAGCTCTCAACACACATGGGCTTGCCAGGAACCATATCAACGATGGCAGCATCACCCGACTTCAAGAATTTAGGGCCATCTTCCTGCTTTTTACCAGAATGGTGATCAGTCTTTCCTTCAGCTCAGGAAACTTGCATGCAGTGTGAGCCGTGTGGCAATCCAGTACAGGGGCATACCCAGCACTGATTTGGCCTGGTGGTTCAGGATAATCACCTGAGCAGAGAGGCCAGCTGCTTCCATTGGTGGGTCGTTTTTACTGTTACCAGCAACGTTGCCACAACAAGCATCCTTGACAGACACGTTCTTGACATTGAAGCCCATATTGTCCCCAGGAAGACCTTCACTCAAAGCTTCACGGTGCATCTCAATAGATTTTACTTCAGTTGTAACATTGACTGGAGCAAAGGTGACCACCATACCAGGTTTGAGAACACCAGTCTCCATTCGGCCAACAGAACATATACCAGTTGTTCAACAGAACCATACCACCAATTTTGTAGACATCCTGGAGAAGCAGGTGCAAGGGCTTGTCAGTTGGACAAGTAGGTGGTAGGATGTAGTCCAGAGCCTCAAGTGGCATGCTTCCTCTGGCACTGCCATCTTTATGGGTGACTTTCCATCCCTTCAGCTAAGGCATGTTGACACTTGGCTCCAGCATGTTGTCACCATTCCAACCAGAAATTGGCACAGATGCTACTGGGGTATCATTTCTTCGGGTTGTAGCCAATTTTCTTAATGTAAGTGCTGACTTCCTTAATGATTGCCTCATATCTCTTCTGGCTTTCGGGTGGCTCAGTGGAATCCATCTTGTTAAAACCAACAATCAGTTGTTTCCCAGCCTGCATGTAAGCCAGAAGGGCATGCTCTGGGATCTGTCCATTCTTGGAGATACCAGCTTCAAACTCACCAGCACCAGCAGCAACAATCAGGACAGCACAGTCAGCCTGACATGTCCCTGAAATCATGTTTCTGATGAAGCCTCTGTGTCCTGGGGCATCAATGATAATCATGTAGTACTTGCTGGTCTCAAATTCCACAAGGAGTTATCAATGGTGATACCATGTTGATGCTCAGCTTTCAGTTTATCTAAGACCCTGGCATACTTGAGGGAGCCCTTTCCCATCTCAGCAGGCTCCTTCACAAATTTTTCAGTGGTTCTTTTGTCACTGCTACCGCATTTGTAGATTAGATGTCAAGTAGCGGTGGACCCGCTGAAATCGACGTGTCCAATTACGGCAATGTTGATATGAGTCTTTTCCTTTCCCATTTTGGCTTTTAGGGGTAGTTTTCACGGCACCTGTGTTTTAGCGGCAAACCCATGCGAAAAGCTATTTTTCACTGATTTTTAAAACAAATCTCTCAGCTTTATTTCTTCTATATGTACATTTAAAAAAATGTTTATTCTGCTTATATATGTGTTTTAAAGTAGTTTTATATTTTATTTTTTTCTTAATTTATATGATAGGGAAAACTTTGAGGGTAGGGGAAGAGATTTAGGCAAAACAAGGATTAGGTTGTAGAGTTTAGATGGCTATAATTGCTGATATTTGTTATGGTTTAGGTACTTTAAAGTACTTTGGGCTTTGGGCACTGGAACAGCAGGAGTCTTTTAAGCATCACAAGGAAAATTATGCATGTAGGCACATGTGGAAACAAGAGCGACAGACTGTCTGTCTGCCTCTACCCATTTTTTTAAGAGTTGGGGTTTTGCTGTGTTGCTCAGGATAGCCTTGAATTCATAGGCTCAAGCAGTCCACCCACCTCTGCTTCCCAAGAACCGGGGACTACAGGCATGTACCACCATGCTCAGCATATAGTATATCTGTAAGTAGGATGTAAAAGTTCTCCCACAATTCCACCCACCCTCCAGCCATGATAAGAGTTTCTGGCTTTAGAGTAGCCTTTATCTTTGCCATTAGGACAGATTAGCCAACTAGAGATGAATCTTTTCAGCAGTTATGAGTTATTAATTCAGTGATTTTTTTCTTTTAATCATTGATGAATCAGTGATGCCTCAGAAGTTTTTCAGAATACCCAGGCCTTACAGCATGTCTGGCAAGGGTGCGGTCTAGGCTTATTTATTTATTTATTTATTTTTTAAGATGAATTCTCACTTTTGCCCAGGCTGCAATGCAGAGGCTTACTGCAGCCTCCACCTCCCAGGTTCAAGCGATTTTCCTGCCTCAGCCTCCTATGAAGCTGGGATTACAGGCACTCACCACTACACCTGGCTAATTTTTGTATTTTTAGTAGAGACAAGATTTCACCATGATAGCCAGCTCGTTTCAAACTCCTGACCTCAGGTAATCTGCCTGTCTTGGCCTCCCAAAGTACTGGGATTACAGGCATGAGCCACCGCATCCAGCCTGACATATCTATTTTTTAGAAGTGACCCTATTATATATTTAGTATATGTCACTAATTAAGAACAATATATTAATTCAGTGGGCTTTTAAAAAAAGGTTTTACTCATTTCAAGGCTGTTTGCCTACAGATTTTGTTTTTTGTTATTGCCTTTGTTGGCAATCTTTCTTTTGGGCTCCAGTACTCCTGTTCTTCCCCAGCACTGTGTGTGAGAGGTGTGGAAAGAGGTGAGTTTGAGGGTAAAAGAAGGCTTTCTTCTTAAAAGTCTGTTAATCTTTAAACATTTCATTTCTTTTTTATGTGTTTTGAAACTGATTATAAATGGTGTGTGGCATAAGAGTCAAATTTTTAACATTCACTTTAAGAGGAAAATGAGGATGAAGACTTACTTTATATTTTAAGTCAGTATCTTTCTTTTCCCATCCCTCCCTCAAAAATTATAGTTTATTTCAGCATTTCAGATTTCAAAGATATTCTTTCAAATTTTTTTTAATCAGATGACCAGTTTTAGACATATTAATTGTGAATGTCTGGTTTGGGATTTATGATAGCCTTAACTTCAATTTTTAAAAAACTAATGTGACATTTTAAGACAAAAAGAACTTTGTGATGCAATTATCTTTCACTTTTAAGTGCTCATGGAACATAGTCAAAAAACAAAAACTGTGTTTTGTGGAAGACCTGCTGAGGGGAAGATGGTGAGCCTCTACCAACAAGGAGATTTAGCTAAAAAGAATTTTGTACTGACAAATATTTTAAAGACTGAAGTCTAACACTTGGGAGGTTATAAATATATGGTTGGTCATAGTGGTGTTCAATCAGTGATCATTGCTTGATAAGGAACATGTTAGCTAAGTAGTGAGAATGACAGTAGGTATAATGATCTATAATGCCAAGGAGTGGATTTACCTTTTTTTTTTTTTTTTTTTTTTTCATTGAAACAGTCTTACTCTGTCATCCAGGTTGGAGTACAATTACGTGATCCTGGTTCATTGCAGCCTCCGCCTCCGAGGCTCAAGCGATTCTCCTCCCTCAGCCTCCCAAGTAGCTGGGATTATAGATGCATGTCACCATGCCCAGCTAATTTTTTTCTGTTTTTAGTAGAGATGGGGTTTCACCATGTTGACCAGGCTCATCTCAAACTCCTGACCTCAAATGATCCACCCCCTCGGCCTCCCAAAGTGCTGGGATTATAGGCATGAGCCACCGTGGGTGGGTGGCTTTACCCTTTTGACAGATCTATGGCTCTGGAAATAATAATCCAATGTTGATGATTCAAGCTGCTAGATGCACAGTCCATGTTATGTAACACTCAAATCCACTAGCATCTCTTCTACCTAGATGGTTTCACATCCTTGGCTGCAGAAACAGCCCCAAAGTGTTTAATATTTTAAGGATTATTTACTCTCAACATTTTTAAAGTTAAAAAAAATTTAAGATCTTAAAATTTCTTGGGAAAATATTACATTTTTTCCTGTTCACCTCTAAAGACCAGTGCTAAAGGATCCTGACATCAAAAATCTTTACAATATTTGAATTACTTGTTATATTTGTCTGTTAAAATTTTGTTAGAAATTGTGTGGCCCCAAAGGAGAAATTACTTTGGAGAAGAAAATTAGGTAGCAGAGGAACAGTTTGGAAGGGTTGGGAGTTGGCCAGATAAAGGGAACAAAGGTTCAAAATTGTCAGGATGTCATGTATAAAATACCAGTATTGGAAAGCATAGAATATTTCAAAACCAGTGAGGAGAACAGATTGATTGGAATGAAAGATGGCTTGGCAACGTGAATTATCAGCGATAAGATCTAGCATACTATAAAACTTCTTTTAGATGTTTGTAATGTTTTTTATTCTTTCTAATACCAGACCTGCTCTTCATAACTAGAAAGATTTGGCTTGCTGTAGGCCCTTTGTGATTATTGAAAGAAAACCATAATACATTTGAGTTGATTGTAAAAAGTTTTGAGATACTAGTTTATGTAGTTTAAATAATTTCCTTTAGCACAAGGACTGGCCAAATGTGGCTAAAGGACCAAATCTTTTCTGTATTTTTTTTTTTTTCGTAGTTGCTTCTGGCAACTTTTTCTTTCTTTTTCTTCTTCTTTCCCTCCCTCCGTCCCTCCCTCCCTCTCTCTCTCTCTCTCTCTCTCTCTCTTTTTCTTCTTTCCTTTCCTTTCCTCCTTCCTTCCTTCCCTCCCTCCCTCTCTCTCCTTCCTTCCTTCCTTTCTTTTTTTGTATATTTATATTCCTTGTCACAAGCATGTTGAATTGCACCTTTTCCTAATTATCAGTTAGCTACTTAGTTAATGCATGCAGGTAGAACTCTAAACAGAACTTCTAGGAGTTTCTCAAAGACCTCTCAATAATTCTTTTCAGTTAGAGAGGGCATGCCATTTTTCCTTTATTTATTTATTTTAAAAATTTTTTAAAGTTTTTTAAGATAGGGTTTCACCATGTTGGCCAGGCTGGTCTTGAACTCCTGACTTCGGGTGGTCCACCCACCTTGGCATCCCAAAGTGCTAGGATTACAGGTGTGAGCCACTGCGCCTGGCCTTTTCCTTTTTTATTTTTAAATAACATTTTTTATTTGTAATTTTTATGGGTACATAGTTGTATATGTATTTATAGGGTACATGAGATATTTTGACACAGGCATACAGTATGTAATAATTACATCAGGGTAAATGGACTATCCATCACCTCAAGCATTTATCCTTTCTTTGTGTTACAATCCAATTTTATTTTATTTATTTTATTTTTGAGACAAAGTCTCACTCTGTTGCCTAGGCTGGAGTGCAATGGCACAATCTCAGCTCACTGCAGCCTTTGCCTCCCAGGTTCAAGCAATTCTCCTGCCTCAGCCTCCTGAGTAGCTGGGACTATAGGGACATGCCACCCTGCCTGGCTAATTTCTTTTTGTTATTTTAGTAGAGACAGGGTTTCACCATGTTAGCCAGGATGGTCTTGATCTCCTGACCTCGTGATCTGCCCGTCTCAGCCTCCCAAAGTGCCAAGATTACAGGCGTGAGCCACCACACCTGGCCCAATTTTAGTTATTTTAAAATGTAGAATACATGATGACTGTAGTCAGTGCCTATCAATTAGTAGATCTTATTTATTCTATTTTTTGTGCTCACTAGCCATCCCCTCCCTCCCGACTACCCTTTCCAGCCTCTGGTAACCATCATTCTGCTCTATCTCCATGAGCTCAATTGTTGTATTTTTTAGCTCTCACAAATAAGTGAGAACATGTGAAGTTTGTCTTTTTGTGCCTGGCTTATTTCACTTAACGTGATGACCTTCAATTCCATCCATGTTGCTGCAAATGACAAAATCTCATTCTTTTTCTATGGTTGAGTAGTACTCCATTGTGTGTAAGTACCACATTTTCTTTATCCATTCATTTATCTGTTGATGGATACTTAGATTGCTTCCAAATCTTGGCTATTAAGAATAGTGCTGCATAGAAAAATTAGCCAGGCATGGTGGTGCATGTCTTAATCTCAGCTACTCAGGAGGCTGAGGCAGGAGAATCGCTTCAACCTGGGAGGCAGAGGTTGCAGTGAGCAGAGATCACACCATTGCATTCCAGCCTGGGCAACAAGAGGGAAACTCCGTCTCAAAAAAAAAAAACGAAGTATAGGAACATAAGAGTACAGATATTCTTTCTTTTGGGTACATAGCAGTGAGATTGCTGGATGATATGGTAGCTCTATTTTTACTTTTTTTGAGGAAACTTCCAACTGTTTTCCATAGTGATTATACTAATTTACATTTCCAACAATGTATGAGGGTTCCCTTTTCTCCACATGCTTGCTTGTCTTTTGGATGAAAGCCATTTTTAACTGGGGTGAGATAATTATTTCACTATAGTTTTTAATTTGCATTTCTCTGACGATCAGTGATGGTTGAGCATATTTTCATATACCTGTTGGTCACTTTTATGTCTTCTTTTGAGAAATGTCTGTTCAGATCTTTTGTCCATTTAAATAAAACTCAGATTATTAGATTTTTGTCTTATAGAACTGTTTGAGCTCCTTATACATTCTCATTAATCTCTTGTCAGATGGATAGTTGCAAATATTTTTTCCTATTCTGCGGGTTGTCTCCACTTTGTTTGCTTTGTTGTGCAGCTTTAAACTTAATGTGATCCCATTTATCCATTTTCACTTTGGTTGCCTCTGCTTGTAGGGTATTATCAAGAAATCTTTGCCTAGTCCAGTGATCTGGAGATCACATACTATTTTTGTAAATAAAATTTTATTGGAACACAGTCACACCCATTCATTTACATATAGTCTGTAACTGTTTTGTTTGTTTTCCTTTTTTTTAAGACAGGGTCTTGTTCTGTTGCTGAGGCTGGAGTGAGGTGGCATGATTTTGGCTCACTGCAACCTCCACCTCCTGGGCTTAAGCGATTCTCCAGCCTCAGCCTCCTGAGTAGCTGGGATTGCAGGTGCCCGCCACCATGCCTGGCTAATTTTTGTATTTTTAGTAGAGATGAGGCTTCATCATGTTGGCCAGGCTGGTCTCGAACTTCTGCCTCAGGTGATCCACCCTCCTCTTCTTCCCAAAGTGCTGGGATTACAGGCGTGAGCCACTGCACTGGGCCTCTAATTTTATTTTTACATACAATAAGTAAATTTTTGTTAAATTTCTTGCTCTTGGCAGAAGAAGAATAACTGAAGAAAGGGGAGCAATTCTGATCCTTCTAACGGTTCTTCTTGCAACAAGTCAGAAAGTACATTTAGCATATGTTTTCTTAAAGGGAAAATATTCCCTACCTTTCGTATTACCCACATTCCCATTCTCCATTGTTTTTGCTGAGAGATAGCATTGGTTTCTGAGTCAAACAGGAATTCACTTGCCTCATCCTTAAAATGATAATATTATCTAATTCACAATGTTAGGATTAAATAAGAGTACATATAGACTGTAAAAATGGTAGCTGCTGTTTACTTTTCCAGTTGCCTGGAAGTGCCTTTTCAATTGATTCATTTCAGTGGTTCTCTTCCTGCTCACTGCAAAAATTGATCCGTGATTTGAGAACAAGCCTTGGAAGGATAGAATAACTTGTTAGACATTTTCATAGGTTGGGATTTTTTTCCATCATAGAATCTTTCTAGATCTACTTTGTGACAATTAAAAGTTCCTTATTAATTTTCCCAATCTTCTATCCTAGATAATATACCCATCTGAAAGAGAATATAAGTCAGTTATTTTGGGGAAGCAGCATAGCATAGTGAGTAAAATCATAGGCTTTCAAGTCTGATCTCCTAGGTTCAGTTTCAGCTTTGCCATTTATTTACTGACTGTAATCTTGGACAAAATATTTAACCTCTGCATATCAGTTTTCTGATAGGGCTGTTATAAGGGATTAAATTAGATAATATAGGTAAAGTGCCCAATTTAGTGCCCTGTGACATAGTAAGTACCATATAAATATTTGGTTACTAATGGTTATATGCATGTCATACAAATCTGAATATGTAAAATAAACCAGATTGTATTATGAATGGATGCTCAAAAGGGTAAATAATTTTATTTCTTAAGACTGAAACATAGCATGTGGTTTTCATTTTGGTTTTTATTCTTTAGGTATTACATGAAACCTTCCCTAAACATACATTTCTGATGAATGGCTTAATTCAAGGAGTAAAGGTAGGATCAATCATATATACATATATACATGCACACATAGCATGAACGTACATATGTATATATAATTCTGCCAACACATGTTAGTTTAATAACTTAATTTTTATAATTAGATGGAGTATATTTTGAGAGATAATACTTTCTAGACTGAGTTTTACGTATGATCTGACTATACTATAGCCAATTATATATAATAATAAACCACATTATAACAGATTTTCCCCTGTTTTTATGTTGGCATTTTAATTCCACAGATCTCAATGATTTTGTAAGACTACAGATTGAAGAAGAAAAAACCATACTCAAAAAGTCCCATAAATATAACACTGTATCAGTAGGGTAAAGTTATTATATGCATTCTTTGCCTTTTTTTTTTTTTTTTGCAGAGTCTCGCACTGTCACCTAGGCTGGAGTGCAAGTGGCATGATCTTGGCCCACTGCAACTTCTGCCTCCCAGGTTCAAGCAATTCTTGTGCCTTAGCCTCCCAAGTAGGTGGGACCACAGGCATGTGTCACCACACCTGGCTGATTTTTTGTATTTTTAGTAGAAATGGAGTTTTGCCGTGTTGGCCAGGCTGGTCTCTAACTCTTAACCTCAAGTGACCTGCTCACTTTGGCCTCCCAAAGTGTTGGGATTACTGGTACAAGCCATGGTGCCCAGCCCAAATTCTTTCCTCTTGATTCAGTTTGACAAACAGGTTTTCTAAACAGATAATTAGCCTGTGGAAATTTTAAAAACAAACAATTAAAAAAAAAAAAAAAAACCCAGGTAATTAGCATATGGAGTTGCTATTGTGGATTTATTGTGATTGAGAATTTATTAAACAGTTCATATTTAATATCCAGCTGGAGCCCTACAGATGATTCTAGACTATCTGGGGAAATTTAAAAATATATATAGATAAGCAATTAGTTTTTTATTTAAAAGTTTGTGATATATTTACTTTAGAAACAAAGTTGTTGAAAAGTTTTCTATAGAAGTAAAATGATTTAGTTTTGGTTCATGTTCACAGGTATGTGGTATACATTTTTTTCCTTTAATTTTTTTAGGGTTTGTTGTCATTCCTCAGTGCCCCGCTTATTGGTGCTCTTTCTGATGTTTGGGGCCGAAAATCCTTCTTGCTGCTAACAGTATTTTTCACATGTGCCCCAATTCCTTTAATGAAGATCAGCCCATGGTATGTACATGTTCAGATTATAGCAACTAAATATCACTTTCAGTTATTGTTTTCTTAGTGTTCCTTTATTTCTTTCACTTGTGCCATCTTCATTGTGAGGTTTTAATTTTATTTTTCTAATACATTCTTTCACACAGATAAGAAGGCCCCTAAGAATATAGTAGCTAATAGCTCATAAAGATTTTAGAAAAAGATGATACTGTTGGAGGCATCTAGTCTGGCTAACTTTGTTTTAGATTCCAGAACCCAAATTTCAAAACAATATTTTGGGGACTGGATAGGATTGCTAACTTTTTTTCTTGTATAGAATGTTAAAAACAGACACAAAGTTTGTCATTATCTGTATTAGTTAGGATATGTTTTGCTATTTATTAAAATCCAAAATAATAGTTGCTTAAAAATCAAGTTTATTTCTCTTTTCATGTGAAAAAGGGTCTGCAGTTGAGCAGCCTGGAGCTGGTATGGCAGTTCCAGTGGAGCAGACTTTGTCTATTTTGCTGTTCTTCCATCCTTATACTCTCACCGCACCGAACAGGGTGGCTTCTTGAGCTCCAGCCATCAAGTCATATTATTGATAGCAAGGTGGAAGGAGTTGCTAAGAAGAGCATATCAACTTCTTTTAAGGAAACTTTACAGAATTCCCATCCCACTTCTGCTTGTATCTCTTTGGTCAGATTTCAGGGCCACGCTGCTCCTAGTTACAAGAGGCTGGACTCAAGGCCATCTTGATTAAAATCAGGATTTTTTTTTTTTTTTTTTCACTCAAGAGGCAAGGGAAGGAAAGCCTGCAAAAAGATAATAATTGTCCTAAAGTCAGAGCTCAATTTGGTAGTAGATTTATTCCAACTAATGTTCTTTTTACTCCACTGAGTATTAATATTAGTACTACATCATGGATGGGCTTTATTTCCATGGTCTTATCTCCAAAGACCTAAGGGTTTATATGAGGCAGGATCTTCCTCTTATACATTAGGTACAATTCTAATAGACCAAGCCTTTGATGAAGGCCACTCATGCACATGAAATCTTACTAAAGGAATCTATGGAATGAACAAAGGATTTGCTATGGTAAGCAGTGTGTTAGAAAAATTTTAGTAGTGATAGTCTTGATGGAATGATATTTTTAAAGTTCATTATGGTTATACATGATTTTCAAAAACTAAACATTAGCATTACAATATAAACTTCTTATTCCCAGCTAGATATTTTGGAATTATTTATAGCAAAATATAGTATGCTTTTTTTTTTTTTTTTTTGAGATGGAGTTTTGCTCTTGTTGCCCAGGCTAGAGTACAATGGCATGATCTTGGCTCACTGCAACCTCTGCCTCCTGGGTTCAAGCGATTCTCCTGTGTCAGCCTCCTTACGAGCTGGGATTACAGGCATGCATCACCATGCCTGGCTAATTTTATATTTTTAGTAGAGACGGGGGTTTCTCCATGTTGGTTAGGCTGGTCTCGAACTCCTGACTTCAGGTGATCTGCCCACCTCAGCCTCCCACAGTGCTGGGATTACAGATGTCAGCCACTGCGCCCAGCCTGCTTTTTAAAATATCTTTTGTTTGCTCTTTATAGTAACTGTCTATTCTCAGTTTTATGAACACTGAACACTGCCATATAGGTTTTTTCTGTGTGAAACTGAGTTATTTGTATTGCCAGCATTTGGAAAGCTAAAGATAACTTATGGAAAACATCTAGTTTCTATATATAGGCTCAGAATAAATATGAAGAAACTTGTTCCTCAGTCTTGTTTACTGGATTTTGTTTTTTACCTAGTGTTGTGGTGAAAAACAGTAATGGATGGATTATAATAGACTTTAATTTGTTGTTATTTTTGGTAGAAAAAACAAAACCACTTAACAATTCAACAGTTGGTTAAAAGATTTGCCTGAATACATTATCTAATTTTAAGTATTGCTGTATAGTAGCTGAGCTGCTGTTGAAGGGCTCCTCTAGCCCTGTGTTTTCATAGTCTCTATGGCTTATGATTTATGGAAGAGTTAATCCATGAGCTGTTCTAGTAAGCTGTTGATTGAAATTAGCTGTTCTTACTCTTAATTAACTTAGAAAAATGAAAGAAGATTAAAATAATGGTAATTGCTCTATTTCTTTTTATCTTTCATTCCTAGGTGGTACTTTGCTGTTATTTCTGTTTCTGGGGTTTTTGCAGTGACTTTCTCTGTGGTATTTGCATACGTAGCAGATATAACCCAGGAGCATGAAAGAAGTATGGCTTATGGACTGGTATGTATGTTTATTCTATACCTTTTCTATCTTCTGAGAAATGCCGTGTTTTTAAGGTATATATTATTATAGGGAGTGCAATCCTTTGCATTACAAGATTTTTGCATAAAGTGTGTTTTGTAGTAAAGCCGTTCATTAGACGACATGTAAAATTTCTTTTGCAGTACGAGGGGCTATGTAAGTTTAGATACTTTCCATTCAGAAAGTATAAGTCACATGGCAGAATTGAAATTATAGTATATTTTATTATAGAGTTCTTTTTAACGGAATCCTAAAAATAAGAATTATTTAATGTGTCTTGTGTTAAAAAAAATTACTACTCATATTTAATGCCTAATAAAAATACAACATCTAGCTCAGGCAGCAGCAAGCCCTTTTTTGTGGCTTTGTGGGCCATGTGTAGTCTCTTTCTCATTCTTTTGTTTTTACATGTGTATTTATGTTTATAAACTCTTTAAAAACATAAGACCCACTTAGCCAGATTTGAGCCATAAGTGGTAGTTTGCCAACTCCTGAACAGTTTTGGTAAAATAAATAATGACAGTATAATCCCTGTCATCTATCAAATCTAGGAATTAAAAGAAAAAAGCCTAGTAATAGGATGACTCCTATAGGCACAGTAATAGATCATTATTGAATAGCCAGAAAATAGGACAGTTATGTGTTTCGGTAAATACAGGACAAGTACCTTTTGATAAATAAGGACTGAATATTGTGTCGGGCTGAATCTTAGTTTTAAAAGGGACTGATTTCTGATTCAAAGGACATTATAACAAAGAATCATGAGATTTTGGGGGAGGAAACACCTATAGGGAGAAACTTAGGAAAAAAACTAATGATTTCTGGCCTGTTCAGTGACTCACACCTGTAATCTCAGCACTTTGGGAGGCTGAGCCAGGCGGATCACTTGAGATCAGGAGTTCGAGACCAGCCTGGGCAACATGGTGAAACCTTATCTCTGTTTAAAAAAAAAAAAAAAAGTAAAAAGAAAAAGAACTAATGATTTCAGTTGTAAACTTGGAACATTAAATGATACGAGGCTGATGATAGCCAGGATTTTTAAAAACAATTTAAGCTATAGTTTGCATACCATAAAATTTATCCATTTTATGAGTATAATTCAGTGAATTTTAGTAAATTTATACAGTTGTGCAAACAACACCATGATCCAGTGTCGGTTTGGGTTTTTTTTTTGACTGAAGTAATTTATTTTCCCATAGCCAAACTTTGAAATTGGCAATTTTTGATCTGGAGGCTCTGTGTATTAAAGGCATGTTGTTCTGGCAAAAACTAACAAACTTAAATCTTCTAGAAATAACATGGATGCAGATAAAAGGGGGAGAGGTGACTGGGCACAGTGGCATGTGCCTGTAATACCACCAGTTTGGGAGGCCAAGGCAGGAGGATTGCTTGAGGCCAGGAGTTTGAGGCTGCAATGAGCTATGATCATGCCGCTACGCTCCAGCCTGGGGTACAGAGTTGACACCCTGTCTCTTAAAAAATGTTGGAGGGGCCAAGCGCAGTGGCTTGTAATCCCTGCACTTTCGGAGGCTGAGGCAGGAGGAGTACTTAACCCAGGAGTTCAAGACTGGCCTGGGTAACATAGTGAGACCCCGTCTCTGCGGAAACTTTAAAAATTAGCCAGTGTGGTGGTGTGCACCTGTAGTCCCAGCTACTTAGGAGGCTTAGGGGAGAGGATCACTTGACCCTGAGAGGTTGAGGCTGCAGTGAGCCATGATTGCACCACTGCACTCCAGTATAAGCCACAGAGCAAGACCCTGTCTCAAAAAAAGGGGGTGGGGGGGTGGGAGGTGACATTTGTGATCTTTCTTTCTGAGCAGAATGAAATGGCTACCAAGTGGGGAGAACTGAGGAGAAGGGAAATGACATGAAATACTTGTACTCTGACTTTGCTCACTGTGTCGCAAATGTGATCTCTGTAAATGCCTTCAAATGTCTTCAGTGATCCTTTCCCCACACTTGTGCCAGAGCTCTGCTGAGATCTGGATCCCTTTGAAACCACACCTAGGGCTGCAATAACAAAATAGCCACCACATATAGATATATTAAATATCACTTAGAAAAAAACCACCACAACCCAGTTATAGAACATTTCCATCAGCCCCAAGTGTTCCCTCAGCCCTGTTTGCCATCCATCTCCATGCTCACCTCTGACCCCAAGCAACCAACAGTTTAGCTTCTGTCACCATGCTTTTGCCTTCCTAGAAATTTCATATTACAAACATCTTTAGTTTCTAGCTTCTTTCATTTAGCATAATCTTTTGAGATTTATCATGTTGATACTATAGATGAGTAGGTTCTGCTTTTCTTTCTTTTTTTGAGGCAGGGTCCTGCTCTGGCACCCAGGCTGGAGTGCAATGGCATGATCACAGCTCATTGAAGCCTTGGCTTCCTTGGGCTCAAGCAATTCTCCTGCCTTAGCCTCCAAAGTAGCTGGGACCACAGGCATGAGCCACCATGCCCAGCTAATTTTTTCTTTTTGAGACAGGGTCTCGCTTACTCTTTTGCCCACGCTGGAGTGCTGTGGTGCCATTACAGCTCACTGTAGCCTCTGTCTCCCTCTACCTTTCTGGCTCAAGTGATCCTCCACCTCAGCCTCCCAAGTAGCTGGAACTACTAATTTTTGTATTTTTTTGTAGTGACAGAGTTTCACCATGTTGCCCAGGGTGGTCTCAAACGCCTGAACTGAAGTGATCCTCCTGTCTCAGCCTCCCAAAGTGCTGGAATTACAGGCGTGAGCCGCCGCATCTGGCCAGTGTTGTTTGTTTTTTGCTTGCTGTGTAGCATATTCCATTGTTTGGGATATAACATATTTTGCTTGTTCATTCACCAGTTGATGGACATTTTGATTGATAGTTAAATGTTTGAAATTACTAGAATTTGATGTATTTGTTAAAATAATTGACCTTTGAAAATTGATTTGCTTGTCTTAAGCAATAGAGTTGCACGTAAGCATTCTTAAGAAGTTTAAGTTCTCCATCCAAAAGTTGAAAATGGCACAGAAGCAGAATAAAGTTCCAATATTAATCTCTAATTATGCTCTGAAAGAGTGTGGTCCTTTTTCCTTTCTTTCCCTTCTCCTTTCCTTTTCCTTTCTTTCCCTTCTCCTTTCCTTTTTTCTTTTTTCTCTCTTCCTTTCTCGTTCCCTTCCTCTTTCCCTTTCCCTTCTCGTCCCCCTTCTTCCTTTCCTGTCCTTTTCCCATTTTTCTTTTTCTTTCCTTTTCCCTTCCCCCTTTCCTTACCTGTTTCCTTTTTTTTACCCTTTCCCTTCCAATTTTCCTTTCTCCTTCCCCTTTCCTCTTCTTTTCTCTTCTCTCCTCTTCTTTCCCCTTTCTTCTTCCCTTTACCCTTTTCTTTGCTTTCCTTTTTCCTTTCCTCTTTTCTTTCCAGACAGGGTGTTACTGTGTTGCCCGGACTGGACTCACTCTTGTGCTCAAGTGATCCTCCCACCTCAGCCTCAGGAGTAGCTGAGATTATAGGCCCGTGCCACTGCCCCTGACTAAGTGCTATTTTTATGAAGTGTTACCTGATGTCACATCTGCTAATTTGTAGGCTGTTTGTCCAGTAGGCCAGATATGTCTGAGGTTAACAGGTTTGCTCTACTTAGATCCTGTCAACTTTAATCTTCATCTTTACCAAGCTTAAATAGACTTTCTCAGAGTTTTAGAGATGTTCTTAATTTATCTGTGATTTCATTCTTCCCAACCCTGCCCACTAAAACGATTACCAAGGTCAGATTTCTTCCAGGGCTTAACATATTGTTGATGAGAAGAGGAACCTCAAAGTCTTTAAGCTTTATTCCAGCTAGCCCTTAAGTATGTATCAAGATAAAAGTTCATTTAATTTTAATATTGGAAAAGTCACAATGAAATTGGATTTCCTTAGAGCAATGGGTTTTATACTCCTTTCACAGAGAGCACTTAAGGGTTTATGGAGATGCTCTAAACCAAGCTTGTCTAATCCGTGGCCCACAGGCCTCACATGTAGCCCAATAGAAATTCATAAAATTTCTTAAAACATTATGAGGTTTTTTTTTTTCTTTAAGCTCATCAGCTGTCATTAGTGTTAGTGTATTTTATATGTGGCCCAAGACAGTTCTTCTGATGTGGCCCAGGGAAGCCAAAAGATTGGACACCCTTCCCCTAAGGACTAGTATGACTGGCAGTCAAGCAGAGGAATTTGTACAGTGCCCAGGCCTTCAACCCTTCCTCAACTAAAAGAGTTAAATTTAAATAGAGGCAGGGGCTCACTGTGTTGCCCAGCTGGTCACAAACTTCTGGCTTCAAGCAGTCCTCCCACCTGGGCCTCCCAAGTGCCGAGATGACAGGCATGAGCCACCACCCCCAGTCTTTTTAAAAAATCTGTTTTACCTATGAATTTACCAGTAGGATTTATTGGAACAGAGTGTTCCAAGGCTTAGAAAGTTGGAAGACCATGTCTTGAGAGGCTGTCATTTATTTTGTTTTTGAGATAGGGTCTCACTCTGTCACCCTGGCTGGAGTACAGTGGTGCTGTCATGGCTCTCTGCAACCTCCACCTTCCTGGCTCAAAGGAATTCTGCCACCTAAGCCTCCAGAATAGCTGGCACTACAGGTGCATGCCACCATGCCCAGCCAATTTTTCTACTTTTTTTGGGTAGAGATAGGATTTCTCCATGTTGCCCAGGCTGTTTTTTAGGCAAGAATCTAATTCTTTACTTTTCCTGTCAAAGGAGAGAGTATAAGAAAAGTGCAGCCAGGCTTGATGTCTCAGACCTGTACCCCCAGCACTTTGGGAGGCTGAGGTGGGAGGATCGCTTGAACTCAGGAGTTCAAGACTAGCCTGGGCAACATAGTGAGACTTCCATCTCTGCAAAAGATAAACAAAATTAGCTGGGCATGGTGGCATAAGCCGGTAACCCCATCAGGAGATCTTCGGGCAGGAAGAGGTCTTGAACCTGAAAGGGCAAGGCTATAGTGAGCTGTGATGGCACCACTGCACTCCAGCCTGGGCAGCAGTGTGAGACCCAGTCCTCCCCGCCCCAGAAAAAAAAAAGCTAAGTGGCACAGGTAGGAAGAGAAAAGGGAGGATGTGCAACAGAAGATCTGACATAAATCAAGATTATGAAAGAAGTTACGTGGTGTTGAAGTAAAAAGGTAGCCTGACTAATCTCTGTCTATACTTAATTTATTGCAGGTTTCAGCAACATTTGCTGCAAGTTTAGTCACCAGTCCTGCAATTGGAGCTTACCTTGGACGAGTGTACGGGGACAGCTTGGTGGTGGTCTTAGCTACAGCAATAGCTTTGCTGGATATTTGTTTTATCCTTGTTGCTGTGCCAGAGTCGTTGCCTGAGAAAATGCGGCCAGCATCCTGGGGAGCCCCCATTTCCTGGGAACAAGCTGACCCTTTTGCCGTAAGTTTATATTTTTCCTTTCTCCTTGATAAAAAAAATGCATCATTCAGTGCAGCATTAATATTATTACTTTTGGGAAAACATCTTGGGTTTTTCTCTTCACATTTTGAAATACTTTTCAGAATAGTTTGGGGAGGATAAAATAAACTAAAAAGGACAACTAGTTGTCTATGTGTACACTGCCAAAAGGAATCTCTGTGTACTCTTATGAATAGTTCAGTGGTTTTGATGTAAACCTTATATCAATCAGTCTTTTTCTTGTTCTAGTCCTTAAAAAAAGTGGGCCAAGATTCCATAGTGCTGCTGATCTGCATTACGGTGTTTCTCTCCTACCTACCCGAGGCAGGCCAATATTCCAGCTTTTTTTTATACCTCAGACAGGTAAAATCCTCTTCCACTAAGGTGGACTTTTCCTTTATTGTCTAGTGCTTTAATAAAAATATTTACCCTTGAGAGAACTATAATAGCAGTGACCTTTAAAAATGAATATCACTGGGCTAGGCGCACTGGCTTATGCCTGTAATCTCAGTAGTTTGGGACGCCAAGGTGGGCGGATCACTTGAGGACAGGAGTTCGAGGTCAGCCTGGTGAACATGGCAAAACCCCGTCTCTGCTAAAAATACAAAAAATTAGCTGGGCGTGGTGACAGGTGCCTATAATCCAAGCTACTCGGGAGGCTGAGGTAGGAGAATCACTTGAATCCAGGAGGCAGAGGCTGCAGTGAGCTGAGATTGCATCATTGTACTCCAGCCTGAGCAACAAGAGCAAAACTCCGTCTAAAAAAAAAAAAAAAAAAAGAATAAAAGAATGCCATTTAGTCCACTAGACTTAACCTCCTGTTCAGTGTGGCTGATGTTCCTTATGCATTTCTTATGGGGGTATTTGGTATATTAAGATATTTGGCTTAGGCAGAAAGACAGTTTTCCCCATCCACACAGGTGGTTTGAGTTTGCTGGTTATAGAAGTGATGGGATGATTTAACCCCTTCACCTGCCCCAGCTTCTTTGTGATTTAGAGCATATGTAAGTTAGAGCAGCTAGCCAAAATGAGAGCAAAAACAATTTTTCTCCGTGACACTAGTCTCACTAGACAGAGATCAAGCCTTCAACCAATACATACAAAAAAGCACAAAATACTGCAATATTTATTTGTAAAATGATTCTGAGTTCTCAGTAAGTATCTCCAGTTTAGTATATTCACATTGAGGGACCCACCATGGATAAGTAGGCATTTTTAGTATGTTAAGATTTGTTGTATTTCCTCCGAATAATTCTTTGTTTATAAATGACTTACATTTATTTTTTTCTGACCCATTTAATGTTAATATGTAGGTAGTTGCATTAGTATTCTATCTGGTATACATTTGTATTCATTGTTACTTTTTCTGGATGCCCTTCTAGATAATGAAATTTTCTCCAGAAAGTGTTGCAGCATTTATAGCAGTCCTTGGCATTCTTTCCATTATTGCACAGGTGAGTTTCTTTTTTAGTTAGAGTGATGTCACAGAGTGACCTTGGCTGGCCATCCAAACTGGGACCTCATACAGTGATAACATCTTAGTGGAGTTACCTAAGTGAGGAGTCTAAGGTCGATAGGTTCAGAGATTCAATTTGTTTGTATAGCTAGTGTTGATCAGATTTTTGGGATAGACACATACTAATACATGATATGTAAACATAAAAGCTAGTTTACTGATGTATACTAGGATATATGCCTAGATTAAGTTAGAAATTTCATGTCTGTTAGTCCTTCTTCTGTTTATTCACTCATTCAGCAAATATTTATTGAATACCTACCATGTGTCAGGCAAGGGGGATATAACAGTGAACTAAATTCCACTCTTGGAGAGTTTTTATTCCACATTTCTGGTGGGATAAGACAGAAAGTAAAAACATCGATGTAAACATATCAGTGTGTTGAGAACTACAGAGAAAAAAGCTAAGGGGCATATAGAGCGTGATTTGTGGGAAAGGTCTTCGGGCATAGGAGGCATGGTTGGGAAGACCTTGCTAATGCAAGATGACAGTTGAGCAGAGACCCAAAGGTATGAAGAGCAAGCTGTAGGATTATCTGAAAGAAGAGAATTCTAAACAGTACAAGCAAAATTCTGAGGAGAGACTGTAGCTGGCATGTGTAAGAATTAGCAGGGATCCAGTGTGGCTCCGGTTGAGTAAACAGTTGAGAGCATCTTAGAAAATGAAGTCCAGGAGGTAGTGAGGGACCAGACCATGTGGGGCTTACAGGTCCTCATAAGACTTGAGTTAGATAGGAAGTCATTGGAGAGTTTTGAGCAACATAATGACATGAAAGTGTGTGTCTTGGAAGCCCAATTGGTAAATAGTGGAATATTAAGATACTAATCAACACAGGAATTTGGATTTTCTGAGGAGATATTTCATTCTGGTTTCCAAACTACTTCTGTTTAACAATAAAAATACTATTTTTCTCCAGTGACCATAATTCTCTCACATCACAGAACATCTTCCTCCTTTCTGTGAAAGAGCCCCACCGCTTTCTTGCTATTTGGCTTTTCGTTTCTGAGATTCTACAAAGATGATCTAGCCTAAGTTAATACTTTTTCTCACTTTAGATGTAATCTACTAGATTACAACTTGGTTTTATTCTAGGGTATTTTTAATTGATTTCTCTTGGATGGTTCACCATTTCTTGAGTAGGATTCCTTCTGCAGATCTCATGATTCATTCTGTTTTGGTGGGTTTAGCAACAGATTTCAACTTTAAATCCCATATGCCTCCCCAAGCCTCTGCACATACATATACATAGTGTTGAGTATTAGCACTAGTTCTGACTTCAGGTTTGTCCCGAAAAACTTCAATCTGGAAAAACAGTGCATTTAAATATTCATTCCTACCCATGAGAAAAGTGCTCTTCAAATTTGGAGGAAAATGTACTGTAGTGTTTATATGAAAATGACTTTAATAAAGGTTTTTGGCTGGGCGCCGTGGCTCACACCTGTAATCCCCAACACTGTGGGAGGCCAAGGCAGGTGGATCTCCTGAGGTCAGGAGTTAGAGACAGACCAGCCTGACCAACATGGTGAAATCCTGTGTCTACTAAATACAAAAAACTAGCCGGGCATGGTGGCATATACCTGTAATCCCAGCTACTTGGGAGGCAGAGGCAGGAGAATTGTTTGAACCCAGGAGGCAGAGGTTACAGTGAGCCGAGATTGCACCATTGCACTCCAGCCTGGGCCAAAAGAGCGAACTCTGTCTACAAAAAATTAAAGATTAAAAAAAAAACCGTTTTTGAGGCCAGGTGCAGTGGTTTATGTCTGTATTCCCAGCACTTTGGGTGGCCAGGGTGGGGAGACCACTTGAGCCCAGGAGTCCAAGACCAGTTCAAGTAACTGGGTAAAACCCCGTCTCTACCAAAAATAAAATAATAAAATAAAATAGCCCAGTGTGGTGGTATGTGTCTGTAGTCCCAGCCACTCAGGAAGCTGAGATGGGAGGATTGCTTGAGCCCAGGAGGTCAAGGGTGCAGTGAGCCACAGTTGTGCCATGGTACTCCAATTTGGGCAACAGAGTGAGACGTTGTCTCAAAAAAAAAAAAAAGTTTTTGAAGTATAACACAAAGGGAAATACACAGTTAGTAAGTGTACAACTTGATGAATTATCAAAGGTTAACCTGACCTTGCAATAGATATGATCAACCTGGTCATGAGTATCTTTTTTTCATACATTGCTAAGATTAGATTTGCTAACATTTTGTTTGAGCTTTAAATGAAGAGAGCAGACTAACACTGTAATGATGTGTAAGAGATTGATAGCTATGAGATCTTAAGTTCTGTTTCTTACATAAATGGCCATGGGAAATACATGCATCTAATAAATGTAGTCAGTGACACTGGAGACTCAGTGATGAGTAGAAGTTGCTTTTGAGGGTATTTTTCCCCTGTTTGACAGATGGCATCTGGCACAAGGTTACGCTGAAAGCCTCTGAGAGTGCAGAATCTGGTAGGACAGACAGGTAAATAAAGGAGAAAGGTGTAGTTGGATTTGTGTAGATAAGATCAGTGCAGCAGCAGAGCCCTGAAGGCAGTAAGATCGCAAAGGCGCATGCAACCCTCCACAATACCATTGCTGACACAGCATAGACACAGTCCATGAGCAACAAGGTCCTTAAGTGACCATTTGGGATTTGGTGCTTATGTAGAAGTAAGAATTAACATTTTGTATCATTACATACGAACTACGTTAGTACATGTATAGCCTCAAAGGTAGAAGAATGATCTTGTATTCTTGTTTATACAGAAATAAACTGAGAATGACTTGTCCCCTGTTGACCTCCTAAATCACTGAAAGACCAATGTATTTCTCCCTCCTCTCCAGCAGCACGGAGCTGCTAATAGCTCTCCATTTATGCCTCTGTTTGCTTTATTTCTTACCCATGTGCTTTTATTCCTGCTATCTTTCTGCCTCCTTCTGCCCCACCCTGAATATCCCTTTTCTGGGTCCCCATGCTAATGTGGGCATATTTCTATTATTGTACAGAATACACTGTGGTATAGATTTTCTGTTTATTGCCTTAGTTTGTGAGCTCCAGCAGACCTCTGAGTAGATCATGAGGTCAGGATTGTATCATACTCATTTTTGTCACCCTAGCACCCTGAACTGCCTATGCCCCAAGAGGTACTAAAGGTCATTGGTTTTTTCTATAATGTTAAAACACCTTTAAAAATTAGTTTAATTGGCACTTAACAATTGGAAAGTGTCATGTGAAAGTATGGTTATGTAGCTTCTCCCCCAAAATGATTAGATCTGGTAACCAGGTGTGGGCCAACCTTCCAGCGAGAGCCAAGTAGTTGCTGTCCCCTTTGGAACCTTTTCTTTCTTTGCCATCGGCCCCATTACTTCCTGGGCACCAATAGGTCTATGAGTTCCTATCACTTGCGCTAAGTAGGTGTTTACATGAGAACATCGATATAGTTCTACACATTTCTTTTTTCTCAGTGCTTTTCTGTCTAGCCCTCTCTATGGGGGTGACTTCCAGACTTACACCTCCAGTTCAGTCCCTGAGCTCCTTTTTGACACATTAGCTGGGTATTTCAGCCTTAACATGGCCAAAACTAAAATCTGGGTTCCATCCCTGCCTGCCACCCCCATGCTCCTCATCTCATTTAGTGACATCATCACCACTTGGTTTTGGGGGCCAGAAACCTTGCTGACATTCATGAATCCTTTCTCCTTAGCCTACATTCAGCCCATCAAATGATAGTTCCTAGCATCTCTGTCTCCAAGTTATAGCTTGAATCGGAGCATTTCTGATGTTCTCCATTAGTAGGAACCCAATCTGAGCTGAGGCCGTACCCTCCATCTGGTGTCTCTGCTTCCATCTTGCCTCACTGTAGCTCATTCTGCACTTGGCAGACTAATTTTTGTAAAATGGAAATTGAATTGCATCTTACCTATTTAAAAGTCACTTTCCTTTGCAACCAGAATAAAATCCAGACTATTTTCCTCCACTCTCCACATAGTTGAATATGTTCCATGCCAGTCTAGGCCCTTTGCACCTGCTGTCAGCCTTGTATGGAGTGTTTCTTTCCCCAGGTCTTCACATAACCTCTTTCCCCTTATTCAGCTCTCACTTCAGAAGGGCCTTCCCTGGATCCTGGTTCAAGCAGCATCTCCATCACACTACCTTATTTTATTTTGTTCATGGCAGTTTGGAGTATCTTGTTAACCTGGAATATCTTGTTAAATAAGCAGGCTCATATCCATCTTTCCTCCACTAGAAGGTAGTCCATGTGTTGATGGGTACTTTGACTTACCCGTGTGTCTTCAGGCCAAGAAAAAGAGTTGGTCTTACTAGGAATTTGGCAAATATCAGACTAACCAAAGCTACTCTTAGTGTTAGCTTAGCTGCTAATCAGCTATGTCATCTTGCTTAAGTCATTTAACCTTTGGGACTCAGTGCTCTTACCTTCAAAATGAAAGTTAAATTAAGGGACACCAAATTTTTTTTCTGTTCAAGAACACTGTTTATATGGCCGGGCACAGTGGCTCATGCCCGTAATCCCAGCACTTTGGGAGGCCGAGGCGGGTAGATCACCTGAGGTCAGGAGTTTGAGGACAGCCTGGCCAACATGGTGAAACCATATGTCTACTAAAAATACAAAAAAAAAAAAAAAAAAAAATCAGCTGAGCGTGGTGGTGTGTGCCTGTAATAACTACTCAGGAGGCTGTGGCAGGAGAATCTCTTGAACCTGGGAGGTGGAGGTTGCAGTGAGCCAACATTGCGCCACTGCACTCCAGCCTGGGGAACAAGAGTAAAACTGTCTCAAAAAAGAAAAGAAAATATATTCTCCAGTTAATCTCATCTATAAAATGGAAATGGGGCTAGTAATGCATTCTCAGCCTTTTTTATTGAACTGGGATTTATTCTTTGAGAACAAAGAAAGATACTGATTTCTGTAAATAAGTACACAAAGAGAAAGATACTGATTTCTGTAACTAAATAATTACTGGCAGGCTGGGTGCGGTGGCTCACACCTGTAATCCCAGAACTTTGGGAAGCCAGGGTGGGCAGATGACAAGGTCAGGAGTTTGAGACCAGCCTGACCAACATGGTGAAACCCCGTCTCTACTAAAAATACAAAAATTAACCAGGCATGGTGGCACGCACCTGTAATCCCAGCTACTCAGGAGGCTGAGGCGGGAGAATCGCTTGAACCTGGGAGGCGGAGGTTGCAGTGAGCTGATATTATGCCACTGTACTCTAGCCTGGGCAACAGAGTGAGACTCCGTGTCAATTTAAAAAAAAAAAAAAAAGCTACTTAATGGCTAGATGGGTTGAAGGGCTGTGAGATGACTGCATTTTATAAGCACTTTTTGGTAATATTCATGATCTGTGCCTGAGAAGTGTCAGCTTTCTTAGACCAGCATTTCAGAAAGAAGGCTTGCTCCAGGGTATACACGGCTGGCCCATGCCCCCTGTTCCCACTGAACTAGGAGTTGATGCTCAGCCATCCTCACTGCCCCTTGTGGCTGAAGTGCCAGGGATTTCATCATAAGTGAAATCTATTTTTTAACAGTATTTCTTCCTTGTCATGCTCATCATCATCTCAGTGAATGATGAGAACAAATGTTTTCTGCTCTGTGAGTTCCTAGAGTCATATAAAGAATCACAGCTTTTTAGATGAAAGTGCTACCTTTGTCCCGGGATGTTCTTAAAAGTAAAGTTATTCAACTTTGCATTATAGTTCCTTGTTCTCAGACAGTTCGAGGCCACAGAGGTTTGGGTATACTTACTCTTTTTCATAATTAATTGAAGTCAGGCTCTGATATATTCCACAAATAAAATCATTTGCAATCATTTCTAACCCTAATCAGAATTCTAATCATTTCTGATCTTCTGATTATTTTTGTAATATTGGCCACCACCCACAAGCCATGTTAAGCATGTTATTTACTTACATGCTTACATCAGAAGAAAGTAAGATGATCATACAGGTTACATTTGATTGGGGGCAATAAAAATGGAAAATATTTCGAATACTTATCATACCAGAAAATACTAGCTTGGGAGTGAAAGGGTGAACAGATGTTTCTCTTTTTTTTTTTTTTTTTGAGATGGTCTTTTTCTGTCACCCAGGCTGGAGTGTAGTGGTGTGACCATGGCTCACTGCAGCCTTGACCTCCTGGGCTCAAGTGATCCTCTGGACTCAGCCTTCTGAGTAGCTGGGATGATAGGTTTGTGCCACCAGCCTGACTAATTTTTCAATTTTTTTTGTAGAGGTGGGGTCTCTGTATGTTGTTTAGGCTGGTCTCCAACTCCTGGGCTCAAGCAGTCCTCCCGCCTCAGTCCCCCAAAGTGCAGGAATTGCAGATGTGAGCCACTGTGCCTGGCCTAAGGGTTTCTTTCAGTTGAAGTTTTTCTCAGCTGACTGCTGGCTCTGGGCAAGTTCCTTTTTCTGGTTTGGTTGCTGAAGAATATAATTCTACGAGGGAGCCATGCCTTGTGGAACTCAGTCTTATAATCACGTGATTTAAGTGAAAGTCTTAGAGAAGAAAGCTATGAGTTCTAATTGCTCAAAAATCTTTGAAAGAATCATTTGCTTTTCACTGGCATATTTGTGATGTAATTCTTAAATGGGTATCTCAATTTAAAGAATTCTAAGTTTACATTTTATGAGTTTTAAAGTGCCAGCCCATCATAAAATAGTGACTTCCTGAATTACTTTTACTTCTTTGTCTATGGACTTACTGTCTTATGTTGTATTTTAAAAATTTTTAGTTAGAATAGCAAAAAAAAAAAATTTCTAATGTTCCCAAATCACTGTGAATTTCTGTTAACTTTGAAAGAAAAGGGAAGCACAAGAAAACCTACCTACTGGTAATATTGTTTATTAACCGCTAACTATTGTCAGGCACAATTCTAAGAACTTTATGTAAATGTATCTCATTTAATTCACATGACAAAGGTTTTGAAATAGGTGGTGTTGTCCCCATTTGGAAAGACACAAAAGTGAGGCTCAAAGTGAAGTGACTTGCTCAGAGCCACACAAAGCCAAGATTATGATCCAGGCTGTTTTTCCAGAGTCTGCTGTTAATTGGTATACTGTATTTCTCCCAAATCAAACTTATTTATTTATTGTTTTTAAAAAATCATGGTTTCATCAGTAGATTAACTTAGGTAAATAACATATGAGTACTCATTGTTTGATGTCAGTTTTTATTTACTTGTGGAAATAAACCTTTTAGACTAACTTGGACCTAAACAAGCTTTTTTAAGGCTGTTATATAATGGGGATCTCCAAATCATTAATTAGAACTTTTGACCCTACCATTTTCAACTACTGATTTAAGTGGTCCTCAGTAGAAATGTACTGAGTAGAAAGTTTTATCTTTCGGTTTTTGAATTCTTGTCTCAGTCTGGATCTGTCAGGAGAGGGAGTTTTCATCTGCTTATGTGACCTGGACCAGTGATCTCAGACATATTCAGGGCAATTGTTGCTGAAAATCAGCCAAATTGTAGAAAAGTACCAAGTCCTTTTATAGTACAGATTGAAAGAAGTCACTTGTAAAAACTTTATTCTGATAAATTTTTTTTTTTTTTTTTTTTTTTTTTTTTTCCAGACCATAGTTTTGAGTTTACTTATGAGGTCAATTGGAAATAAGAACACCATTTTACTGGGTCTAGGATTTCAAATATTACAATTGGCATGGTATGGCTTTGGTTCAGAACCTTGGTAAGTATAAATATTTTAATGTTAACATTCTTAATTTTGGTGTTAGCCCTTCTGTTTTTATTTGCTTCTCAACTGAGGGATAGACTATAATGTCTCATACTATGCTTTTTATCTTTCAAAATGTGTCTAATGTAAGTCTGCCACTTGTATATTTATATATTCTAGAATGGCTTGAGGATTTAAAAGGTGACCTTTTATAGCTAAGTGACAGGCTGAATTTTTGAATGAGATTATACAGCTTTTGAATCTTCAAGGAGCATTTAATCTAAATCAGTCCATTAGTAGGAAAAAGTATTTAATCCCATAGCAACAAGGCCCTGAAAGTTATTTACATTTTTTTTATTTTTCTGGTTAGGAAAAAAAAAGATTGTATAACCAGGGATCATTACTGATAGCAAACAAGAAGTGAAAAAAATCCAGTTATTTTGGTGCCGGCCTCATGCTCTGTCTCCGCTTTTCTTAGCAGTCTGGTTTCCTGCAGGGGAGTTGAGTAGAGATGCTTGTTGTCAGGCTGCCCACATAGATAGTATTATTGTGCTCAGGTATTACGGGACTGAACTCCCAGGATTTGCACTAATATTTTAAACAACTTTGACTGCCTCATCTCTGTTTGGACTTGGGTATGAGTAAGCATCAAGAGTGTGATGATTTGTTCTCCAGACTAGCTTTTGCAAAGAGGTGCTCAAAATTGAAATTACCTAAACATTTCTTGTAAACATCAAGCCAGGGGCATCCAAGTTACTTGTTCCTTACTATAAGGATTAGATCAAATCAGCAATATCTTCACACTGAATCACAAATCCATAAGAACTTTGCTGAAGACTTTGGCTTCATGTGTTTGGAAATATTTGATGTTGTTTCTTCGTCTGTATCATACATTATCCTCAGTATAACCTCTCAACTGCCTATAGAAATAATACCCAGCACATTTTTCAGTTTGGAACATGATAGGTCTATTTTACATTATACTCTCACAGCACTCTTGTGAATTAAGTTACTGTCTTTGTACAGGGTTAGATTGTTAAGTGACTTGTCCATAGTCACCTAGTAAGCAAGTTTAGTTCTCCTTTTCTTCTACTACAGCCATTTCACATACATAATTACTTAAGTATGTAGTGTGACTTTCAGGTACAGTGGAGAAGAATTTACTGTTTTTGCTTTGCTGCTTTGATTACAGGATGATGTGGGCTGCTGGGGCAGTAGCAGCCATGTCTAGCATCACCTTTCCAGCTGTCAGTGCACTTGTTTCACGAACTGCTGATGCTGATCAACAAGGTGAGTTGACAGGAACCAGCGATAATTATTTAAAAGTATAGAATGTTCTAATCCTGTGTTCTGTCTCCTAGGTACTGAAACATAAGTGTATCTTCAGGGTAGAGGATTTTAAAATTGCTTTCGATGTAAACAGAAAAAGCAGATTCTAGGGTATTTATCCTTAGGTAGATACATATTCCCTTTTCTCTCACTTAGAATTTGGGGCTCTATCTGTTCTGTTCTTAGAAAATTTACTAATGAGGCTGGGCACAGTGGCTCATAGCTGTAATCCCAACACTTTGGGAGGGTGAAGCAGGCAGATTGCTTGAGTTTAGGAGTTGGAGACCAGCCTGGGCAACATGGGGAAACCCCATTGCTAAAATGCAAAAATTAGCTGGGCAGGGTGGCCCATGCCTGTAGTCACCGTTACTTGCGAGGCTGAGGTGGAAGGATCACTTGAACCTCAGAGGCAGAGGTTGCAGTGAGCCAAGATCAGACCACTGAACTCCAACTTGGACGACAGTGTGAGACCGTGTCTCAAAAAAAACATATACTGATGATACCGGCCACAGTATATTAACTAAACATTAAGTTTTTGCTGTGTTGTGTTAGATACCTTGTGGGATATATTCATAGACCTTTTATGAATGTTGTCCCAGCTACCTGGGAAGCTGAGGCAGGAAGATTGCTTGAGGTCAAGTGTTTGAAGCCAGCCTGGGCAACACAGCAAGACACCCATCTCTTTAAAAAAAAAAAAGAAAAGAAAAAAAAAAAACGCCTTATAGTTCCAGTCATTTAAAGATATATAACACAGCAAACATCTTTAATGTCATATGCTGCTTTTGTGTGTGTGTGTGTGTGGGAACATTTAATTCTTGGAATGCTAACAGATGAAGAATAATTCTTTAAAAAGGATGTGTTTTGTCTAGTCATAAGGAGAAAAGGGGCACTGCAAAACAGTGGCAATGATCACTTGGTTGATAAATGAGGAAGGAAAGGCCTATGGCCAAAGCAAGCTGCATTTTAAATTAGAGAAAAGATCCAAGAGAGAGAAACAAATATCAAATGCTATAAAAACAGTGTGATTGGCTCACGCCTGTAATCCCAGCACTTTGGGAGGCCAAGGTGGGTGGATCACGTAAAGTCAGGAATTCAAAATCAGCCTGGCCCCAACATGATGAAACCCCATCTCTACTAACAAAAAAAATACAAAAAAATTTAGCTGGGTGTGGTGGCACATGCCTGTAATCCCAGCTACTCGAGAGGCTGAGGAAGGAGAATTGCTTGAACCCAGGAGGTAGAGGTTGCTGTAAGCCAAGATCGTGCCACTGCACTCCAGCCTGGGCAACAAGAGCAAAACTCCATCTTTAAAAAAAAAGGGTGATTGGCCGGACACAGTGGCTCATGCCTGTAATCCCAACTTTGGTAGGCTAAGGCTGGAGGATCCCTTGAGCCCAGGAGTTCAAGACCAGCCTACGCAACAAACTGAGACCTCATCTCTACAAAAATTACAAAAATTAGCCAGGAATGGTGGTGCGTGGTGCATTAGCCTGTAGTCCCAACTATGGGGGAGGCTGAGGTAGGAGGATCATTGGAGCCCAGAAGTTGAGGCTGCAGTGAGCCCAGTTTGCACCACTGCACTCCAGCCTGGGTGACACCCCACTTTATTTTTGACTAAAAGGAGTCTTAAGTAGTTGCTTGAGGACAGAGTTTTTTTAACATTGGTACTTGTGAAATCGTGACTGATATTTAACCAGCCATGTTTTGAAGGCTATAATCTAGGGAAATAAAGTGCTTTTGCCCACTTGTTTCTATGTTAGACCATATATGGGTACATCTGAGCTCATGTTTGCATAGGACAGCTTATTACACTTTATAGAGCTTCTAAGTATTAATAGTTTTCAATGGCATTGCTATAAATTGCTAGTGTCTGATAAGAACCTTGATTTTAGATTGTGATTTCGTATTTGTACTGGTTCTAGGGTAGGGAAAAAATAGGTACTTTACTAAGTGGTAATTTCTTTAAACAATATAGGTGTCGTTCAAGGAATGATAACAGGAATTCGAGGATTATGCAATGGTCTGGGACCGGCCCTCTATGGATTCATTTTCTACATATTCCATGTGGAACTTAAAGAATTGCCAATAACAGGAACAGACTTGGGAACAAACACAAGCCCTCAGCACCACTTTGAACAGGTAATTCTCATCCACATGATAAAATTATATAGTTCACTTGGCTAGATTAAGACCAGTTCTTGGTCACAAAAGCTTTTATGTGAGACTCTATTTGAGACTGAATAAAATGTTTAAAAACCATAGTTTAAGGGACTGTGTTCTTCTATCTACCACCTTGTGAAATTGGTTATTTTTTTTTTCCACTTGAGAATGAAAAATTTTAAATGTCTAGTTTGTCAATGGCATATGTAACAAACCATTTCTCTATATTGTTAGTCTTTCTTTTGAAACTTTTGTAATATCACAGTTACGTATGTTAAGTCTGCCTTTTGTATGAAAAGTCAGTTATGTGCTGGTAAATACCTTTGTTCACTTGCTTGCTATACCTCCCTCCTCTCAACTGAAAATTAATGCCAAACACTGCTGATAATTTTAGGCAATATTAGCAGCTCATCAGTTTCCTGGTTTACTTAGCAAAGTTCTGCCTATTCTTCCAACCCACTAAGACTACAGTGGGCTACACACAAAACCAGCAGTGTAAGCTTTTACTAAGAATGATATAATTTTAGGCTAAAACAAAGATCTATTTTTCTTGGTTTTTCTGTGTTTTTCTCATTTTCAGTCACTTGAAAATATAATTACCTTCTTGAAACAAAGAAATGGTAATTTATTTTGCGACTGTAGTAAATACTGTATACTGCCTGATTTTTTTTGTTTTCTTTTGAGACAGTCTCTCACTGTCACATAGGGCTGAAATGCAGTGGCACAATCTTGGCTCACTGCAACCTCCGCCTCCTGAGTTCAGTGATTACAGGCATATGCCACCATACCTGGCTAAATTTTTTTTGTATTTTTAGTAGAGATGAGGTTTCACTATGTTGGCCAGGCTGGTCTCAAACTCCTGGCCTCAAGTGATATGCCTGCCTCAGCCTCCCAAAGTGCTGGGATTATGGTCTTGAGCCACCGCACCCGGCCTGATTTTATTTTTGAGGTCTTTCTATAAACGTTTTCCCCTTGGACTAACAAAATAAGTGAAGGCTCACAGAACATCTGTGTTCACATTTTGTGTTGAAAGTAATGATAGAATATTTTCACAAAGGCTATTTAGCCAGTTGTTATCCCCAGAATTTTATAGAGAATGAGATAGTATCCCTTTTCTCCTAAAAGGGGAATGCCTTTTATAATTATGGCTTTAATAAAGAGAGCAATTAACTTGTAATTCAAAAATTAATACTAAAAGGTATGCAGTTTCTCCTTAGGAGTAAAAGTACTTGTGTAAAATTCCTAATTACTTTATTCTTCCTCAGAATTCCATCATCCCTGGCCCTCCCTTCCTATTTGGAGCCTGTTCAGTACTGCTGGCTCTGCTTGTTGCCTTGTTTATTCCGGAACATACCAATTTAAGCTTAAGGTCCAGCAGTTGGAGAAAGCACTGTGGCAGTCACAGCCATCCTCATAGTACACAAGCGCCAGGAGAGGCCAAAGAACCTTTACTCCAGGACACAAATGTGTGACGACCGAAATCAGGAAGATTTTTCTATCAGCACCCAGGTCTTAGTTTTCACCTCTAGTTCTGGATGTACATTCCATTTCCATCCACCAGTGTACTTTAAGATTGTCTTAAGAAATGTATCTGCATGAACTCCATGGGAACTAAAGGAAGTGGGAACTTAAAGAACCGGACAGTTTTCCAAAGATGTTACAATTTCTTTTGAAAAGAAACCTTTGGTTTATTAGCACCAATTTCTTGCCACTAAGCTGTTTGTTTTATTATACATCCTTTAATTAAAAGCTATATATGTAACTTCTTAGATATTAGCAAATGTCTCTGCTACCATTTCATTAAGGTGTTGAGCTTTAACTCTATGCTGACTCAGTGAGACAGAGTAGGTAGTATGGTTGTGGACCTATTTGTTTTAACATGGTAAAATTTTGAGTCAGATTTTAATATTGTAAAATCTTGGGTCAAATAATTCAAAGCCTTAATGCAGATGCAGTAAAACAAAGAAATAGTAAATGAATTGTTTGCATTAAAAAAAAAAAAAAAAAACTCAACTGTACTAAATCTGAATCATGTTTCAAGCTTGTTTGCAGTACTTTTAAACATTATTCACTACTGTTTTGGAAGTGAGAAAGTATCAGCCATTTAGAATTTGAATTGGGGTGTTTAGAGCCTGTAAATCTAAATGCTGGCTCAAATTTGTTCCCCAGCTACTTCTTATACCACTATTCTTTTAATGTTTGCATAATCATAAGCACCTCAACACTTGAATACATAATCTACAAATTATATAGTAAAGCTGGTAGCCTTGAAAAAGTAAATGTGATATCTATATGTAGATAAATATATATAGTGGCCTTTCAGGACTGTCACAGTAACACTTTATTTACAGAGCTAATGTTTGTCCTAAATTTTCAGGACCCTAGAGGAGAGCTTTATACAATTACTGATGTGAATTTCTCTAAAGTGTATATTTTTGTGTCCAGTTATATTATTTAAAAAAGTGTTACTTTGTAAAAATTGTACATAAAGTACTGTATAGTTTACACTTTTCATCTTGTGTGTGGTTATTGCTTAATGCTTTTTAAACTTGGAACACTCACTATGGTTAAATAAGGTCTTAAAAGAAATGTAAATATTCTGTTAATAAAGTTAAATATTTTAATGATTTTTTTTTTTAAAGTCTTGATCTGTGAGTTCCTATAGGGCCTGTTTTGGCTTTGTTACCTTAATCATTTTTACAGTAACAAATCAAAGCATTATTCTTGCTTCGCATCCATTTCTTTTCCCTAAAAAAACTGTAGGAAAACAAGAGGAAAGAAACAAAAATGCAGTATGCAGATTAGCTGGAAGTACTTGATTTTCCAGTGTAGATGCTATAAATCATTCTTGTTTTTTTCTTAATATACTTTTTACATGTCATACCCCAAAAGTAATTTTAATAGTTTATTAACAAAGTTCACCGTTGACAGAAATAACATTAAATGCAACACTTTGATTATTAACACATGTACAATTTTACACTGCAAAACAATTTCAACTAAAAGTTTAAGAGGTAGAGCAAAGATTTAGCACATTGGAAGTCCATATACATTTACTACAAAAAAATTTGCAAGCTAATATTGAATGATCTCTATCCTATCTTTGTAAAAATTCGACTTTGTGTGTGTGTGTGTGTGTGTGTGTGTGTGTGTGTGTGTGTGTGTGTGTAAAGAGATATATTAAAAAGAGAGCTACCTGTATATCATGCATCCCATCCAAAACCTGTCACAACATTCTATATATATTACATAGTATTTACAACAAAGCCCCTTCCAAAATCACCAAGAGGCTTCTTTCCTTCAATAGCAAGTGCTTTCAAGTTATTGTACCAAGTATTCTCACTAATACAGTAGTGTATCTAAATGGAGAGGACACGGGGGAGTATCACTGCCTAACATTTACAGAATTTTCAGATTAGATCCCTAGTTTAAGACACTTTGAACTGCCAGTAGTTTCAAGATACTGGCTTCATTAAAAAAAAAAAATAGTAAAGATTCTTTGTCTTACCATGGAACTCAGTAACATTATTATTATATCATTAATATCTTGAAATGTTTCTTCATCTGTGTAAGAACGTATTTGAAAGTAATTTTAAAATTATGACAAGCATTAGTACTTTACAAAGACTGATCTAGAAGACTCTTTAGAGAATGCTACCAGGTATTGTCAATAAGAAAACAAAATGAGGCCCTATGATTCTAGCTGAATTTTTAAAAATCAATTTTTCCCAAGGAACAATTCTTAAAACTTTTAGATACAGAGAAGAAAATTGTACCTTCTAACAGTTATTTGTTCTGCCTAGTTTATTAACATTGAAATCAACCCAAATTCTGATACTATAAAAATAAATAAGTGAATATTCATGATATAGATTTTGTATGGTACCAAGTTTTAAAATTCCACTGATAACAGATTTAGCTGCATAACTAATAAAACTCCAAATGGAAAAAAATTAAGATGAGTATAAACATTAAGGAATGTTTATAAATGAAGTTTAAAAAACTTGTCAGTTCAAATGACTAGAGACCCTATACTTAATCTGCTCACATACACTGTCCAAATTATTTTTATAACAAACTTATTAATAGCAAATTTAAATGTTTCAAGGAAAAAATGCTATGAAGGCTTAATTCATTTCAGTTAAATTTAAGGTAAATTTAGAACTTTTCCCTTTAATGTAAATGTCATCAGTAGTACATTGCAGGAGGTAACCATTTTCCCTCATAATTTCAGATGTTGAATTTAAAAGTTTTATTTTACCAATGAAAGTGATGAAATGAATTAGCATTCTTTGGTTGCATAGTATGAGATTATGAACAAGTTTTAGTTTGCCCGGATTTTCAGTGTGATTAGAATCTCCCTTATAAGGATCAACTCTTTCCTTAGAACTGAATTTCTAAAGATTAGCTTAATAAAATTCCTACTATTATTCTATAAAACACCGTGTTCACCAACCAAAAAATGTCATTTACTCACAGTCTTTACCAATTCCCAAGTAGAAATTTGTTCCTGTAACTTAACAAAGGATTCAGTCTAACAGCTCAAGTAAAATTTGAAACTTGCTTATTTAGGATTTGATTTGTGTTGACATATTTTTTTAAGCACCTGAGTTTCTAAAATATCAATAAAAAGTAAAACATGACACTAGAATTAACTGTTTGGTAACTGCCCAGGGAAATATGCTGAAGATGCAGAGGAGAGCACTGTGGGTTTGGAAGATGTCTGTAATGCTCCTAACGTGCCATCTTTCTGATGGTCTGCAAATGAGGACAAAAAAAGGTTACTGGTATTCATTAAGTCTTCATACATTACATTTAATTAAACTATAGAGTACAAAATCCAGGAATGCCTGCTCACCTGAATTATTAAATAGGTTCTGACTGAGTCCTCGTAAAGGAATGCTATCTTCTCTTTTCTTCAGGTATTTGGATTCCAAACCTAAATTTTCACTACTTAAAAAGAAAACAGTAATAACTTACTTAACAGTCTTTATCAGTTAATTTTGAAGGTTTATCTCATATGTATACACATAGATAATGTAACTAAGTTTTATTTAAAACAGCTTTGTTCAGATCACATTCTTCACTGGCTTCTTAAGCAAATTTAAACATAAACCAAAGTAACCTCAGTAAACAGTATATTATAATAAACTAAAACTTTTAAGAGCTGGGATAAGGATAGTGGGAAAAATGAAAATTCTACAAGTGCCACAAAATGTAAACACTAGCACAAAAGTGATACATGACAAAAATACATGCCTTGAGAGTAACACTATTAATTTCTAAAGATTTCTTTTTCCTTTGACCAAAAGCTCTTCACAATTTTCTAGTGCTTCAAAGTAGTCATGACCAAATATTAATACATATCACACAATAATAAATTATGGTCAAATTAATACAAATGAGAAAATCTGGGGGAGAAAGAAAGCATTTCTTTCTGTATGCTTCCTTTCTACCACTGCCATCCTTTCTAAATCTGTCCAGTGTTAATGGTTTCCCTAGTATTACTTGTAATAACAAGTTGAAGGCTCTTGCAAAACAGAATAAATCAATCCTTTAAATTAAATGATGGTTGCTCTTTACTCAATGTTCAGAAAAAAAGTGGGTGAATAGACTTTTTCTATTTTACTTTTTTCTTTAATGTTTGATACCCAGTGGCCACTTTTTGCCAGCTGATGAACCAGAAAAAGAAAACTCAAAATCACTGAACAGTGCTAATTTTATGGACAGTTGGTTATATTTGACTTTGTACTATAAATATGATTGTCATATTTTCTGCTAGTAAAACCTCTCTGTCTATAAGGATTTTTTTTTTTTTTTTGAGACAGATTCACACTTTGTGGCCCAGGTTGGAGCGCAGTGATGTGACTGATACTAGCTTACCACAGACTCCAATTCCCAGGCTCAAGTGATCCCTCAGCCTCCCAAGCAGCTGAAACTACAGTATGCACCACCATGTCTGGATTTTTCTTTTTTTTTTTTTTTTTGGCAGGGCCCCATTCTATCATTCAGGCTGGAGTGCAGTGGCATGATCATGGCTCACTGTAGTCTATAGTGAGCCAGCCTCAGCCTCCCAAGTACCTGGGACTACAGATATGTACCACTATGCCTGGCCTATGATGAATTTAATATACTAAACATTATGATATGCTACCATTAACAGGAATTCAAGGTGCTTGAATTCCTTAATTCAAGGGATTCCTTAAATCCCTTGTAAACAACTAGATTTTGATTTTTTTTTTAATGGAGGCTCACAAATATTATTTTTTATTTTATTTTATTATTTTATTTATCTTATTTTATTGGGACAGTCTCACTCTATCGCCCAGGCTGGAGCACAGTGGCATGCTCTTGGCTCATTGCAACCTCTTGCCTCCTGGGTTGAAGCAATTCTCATCCCTCAGCCTCCTAACTGGGATTACAGGTGCCCACCACACCTGGCTAATTTTTGTATTTTTAGTAGAGACATGGTTTCACCATGTTGGCCAGGCTGGTCTTGAACTCCTGACCTCAAGTGATCCACTCACCTTGGCCTCCCAAAGTGCTGGGATTACAGGTGTCAGCCACAAACATTAACTATTTTAACACATCATGATCCAATGAATAAAAGCTAGAGAGCTGTGATAAGAACCCTCTTTGAGTTATGTTACTAATTTAGTTTGTAAGGTAGAACTGGAATGATGAAAGCTCATGATAATGAGTATCAACAGACAGGCCGTAAAGCCATTAAATTTTAAGGAAATTAACTACATTAGTAATAATATATTACAAACATGGAGTCCATCCAGAGAGAAAAGTTTACCCGTATGAGTGGTTTAATTTAACCATAAGTCATTGAATCAGTACACTTCACTATGTAAACCCAGTTTAAGACTAAAAAATAGGGAACGGAAGTCACAAATTGGCATTAAAGCTTATCTATGGGAAAATCTCACAAACCTTTTTACTCATATTTTCTATATATTTCTAGCACATTAGCTGGTATCTTAGATTAGATTACGCTGAAAGCAATAAATCAGAAAAATGGAGCTCTTCCAGGGGCAGACATAGCCATTAAGAAAACAAAAACAGCTGACCATGAGGACTTTTAAAAAATTTCTATGAACATGTCTGAGAACATTTAAAAGCCCAGTCTTCAGTTATGTAGGAAAATCTCTTTTGACAAATAAAATTTTACTATCTAAGCATATTCCACATTAAAAAACAAATGAGTAGATTGTTGAAGGATGAAACAAAAAAGAAGAGAAATCTCTTTTTTATAACTAAGAGTGATTCAACTTAAATTCCAATGATCAGTAACTTGAAATCTCTCAGGTAAACAGGTGGGTATCACAGCTCTCAAGCACTGGTAAAAATTAACTTTAAGATGGCCTTCGAAATTGCAAAACATTAAATTTTATGTCCTTAAGTACTTACTTTTCCTTATCAGTTGAGCAAGGCATACTAATAACTGCTTCTGACTGAACATCTCCTAGCGATGCCTTTGGTTTTGTAAATTGCAAATTAAACTGAACCTGTGAAAAGGAAAAACATCTCATGTTAACTGAGTAAGTTATACAGAATTAGACAGTTTGTTGGGGGTTGAAATAGGTCCTTGCTCTGTTGCTTAGGCTGTAATAAACTGGCACAATCATGGCTCCCTGCAGTCCCAATCTCCTGGGCTCAAGCGATCCTCCCACCTCAGCCTTCCAAGTAGCTGAGACTATAGGCACATACCACGAAGTCTGGCTAATTTTTTATTTCCTGTAGAGACGGTTTCACTATGTTTTCCAGGCTGGTCTCAAACCCATGGGTTCAAGTGATCCTTCCGTCTCAGCCTCCTCAAATCCTGGGATTACAGGGATGAGTCACCATACCCAGCCTGAATTAGACAGTTTTATATTGATATGGGTGGTTAAATTTGTTTTCTGATAAACCTAGGTCATAAAAATACAGGCTTTGGTCAGGTGTGGTGGCTCATGCCTGTAATTCCAGCATTTTGGGAGGGTCACTTGAGCTCAGGAGTTCAAGATCAGCATGGGCAACATAAGGTGACTCCATCTTTACAAAATAAACAAACAAACAAATAAATAAGCCAGGGGAGATGGCTTGCACCTGTGGTCCCAGCTACTCTGGAGGCTGAAATGAGAGGACTGCTTGAGCCCAGGAGGAAGAGGGTGCAGCAAGCCAAGACTATGCCATTGCACTCCAGCCTGGTGACAGAATGAGACCTTGTCTTAAAAAAAAAAAAAATAAAATAAAATAAACAGGTCTCATCTATATTTTATAACACAAGCACATTCTATTAAAATGAGTTAATAAAAGGAGGCCTATTTCTCTTTTTTCTTTTCTTTTTTTTTTTTTTTTGAGACAAGGTTGCATTCTGTCACCCAGGCTAATTTTTGTATTTTTCTGTAGAGATGGGGTTTCACCATGTTGCCAGGCTGTTCTCGAACTCCTGGGGGGAATCCTCCCAGATCAGCCTCCCAAAATGCTGGGATTACAGGCTCACGTGAGCCACCCACACAGCCGAGAGGCCTATTATTTCTCTTTACCAAAAAAGTAAGTGCCTGTCATACAAGCAAAATGAGTAACAAAATGATTCTTTTACCAATTATTTTCAAACAAAGATATGTACATTAATATATTAAAATAAATGTTAGTGTTAAAAGTAACCAAGGATCACAATAATGCATTTACCTCATGCATTCGAAAAACTCTTCCCCTTTCAAAACCTTCAAAGCCTATTTAAAGATTCTAAATGAGGGCCTGGAATCTGAATTCTGAAGTAGTCAAAAGTAATCAAGTATCTATGCAAAAAATCCAAGAGCATCAGCATATAAGATATACCTTATTTTAAGTAAAAATGTACTATGGAATTCATTTTATATCAGAAAGGTATAAATCTACATAAAATCTATAAGCATCTTAATAGATCAAAGAAAAAATTAATGAACTACTCACATATAATAAAAGACAAAGTACACATCAGTTTTGGGTAAAACTCAAAACAGGAATAGATGGATACTAGCTTAATATGATAAAATTATAAAGATACATGCTACTTTACTTGGCTATTAAGGCTGAGCATCACAAAGATATCAGTTCTCCCTACATTAATCTATACTTAACATAAAAACATTACATACAACTAGGATATTTTTAATCAAGACAAACAGATTCTAATATTCTTTGCTTTTAAAAAACATCCAATAAGAGGGAGGCAAATTAAGATACCAGATATTAATACGTAATATAGCTTCTAGCCACCAATCATAAACAATTAGGAAACTGGGCAAAATAAATGAAAAGAATGTTGTCAGAGACAAGACCACAGACAGTACAGGAGTGTGATCTCCAAGGTGTAATCCCTACAATTGATCCAGCTTTCTAACTTGAGGCCCCTTCCTGACAGCAGGTGCAGAGGGAGAACATAATTGCTAAATTGACGATATTAAGTTAGAGTTTAAGAAGATTGGATAGCTGGAGCTTGTAGGGCTGAATTCTGATGAGAAGGGAGGCTATACAAAGAACAAGCTCCAGAAATCTGCCTGTCAATGTCCTTGAGTCTTTGCTGTTCTAGGCATATGCATAAGGTAAAATTCAACAAGGCTGGATAAAGGAGCACTTTAAGCTGAACAATTTCCAAGGTTCATAAGCAGAAAGACAAAGCAGACAGTCATTAGCTAGGCCTTCAGTGGAGAGCCCGTCACATGCAGGGTCCAGCCCCACAGGGTCTCGTGGGTATTCTGTGTGCGGAGACAACAGATCGTAGAAAAGAAAGAAACAAGGACACAGAGATAAGAGAAGAACTCAGGTGGACTTGGGGGACCACTGCTACCAGAGGGTGGAGTCCAGCAGTGGCCCCGAATGCCTGGACATGCTGATATTTATTGCATACAAGGCAGGGGGACAGGGTCAGGAGAGTGACTCATCTGACATGATTGGTAGGGGTCAAGCAAATCACATTCTTACAGTACTGGGGGCCACGTGGGTACAGTTCAGGGGGTCATGTGAGTACAGGACAGAGGGCCCCTCCCTCTCAGGCAGCTGCTGCAAGGAGGGGAGGCACCTACATCTGTATCTTTCTATGCACTTATCAGAGAGATCAAAGGCTTTTAGGATTTCTCTGATTCTTACTTCTCAGAATTTACAAGGGAGCATTCGAGTGGAAAAGTGGAACATGAAAGTGGGTAAGTATGGTGACCATCGGAGCACAGCACCATGGAGAGGTGTTTAAGCCCCTGGATGTCTGTGGGCTGGCCTGGCTAGTGTCAGACCTTCCTCAAGAGCCAGCAGAGAAGAGTTTTCTCTGAAACTCCCCAGTGAAAGGGAAACTCCTCCTCACAGCCTGCTAAGCAACAGGTGCCTTCCCAGGCACTGGCATTACTGCAAGGCCAGACTGCAAAGTAACAGCACTACTGCAAGGCTTTTACTCTCACCTCCTGATCACCTCTCACAATGTCCCTTCAGTTCCTAATTATATTTCACCCAATTATTTCTATATAAGGCTAAAAATGTTCCTACACTGTAATACTAAAGCAAAGGTTAATAATACAGAATAATGTAATAAGACTGAATATATAATTATGTGACTGTATCTAAGTCTATTTGGTGTCATTGCTATAACCAAGTAATCAGTTATTTATTATACTGGGACAGATTGTGCCTTCAGTCTCTTGCCATGGCACCTGGGCAACTTTCTTCCCACAGTCGCACCCTTGAAACAGGGCTGAACTATCTCAAGTAGAAGGTACTTTAGATGCACCCTATTAACACTAAAGATAAAAAGCATAAACTCTCAAAGGAATCGTAACTTAAATGCCTGCCACTCTTGAGCAGCCACAGTGGCTCCCACCTGTAATCCCAGTGCTTTGGGAAGCCGAAGTGGGAGGATTGCTTGAGGCTGGGAGTTCAAGACCAACCTTGGCAACATAATGAGGCTCCATCATTACAAAAAATTTTACAAATTAGCTGGGTGTGGTGGTGCACACCTGTAGTCCCAGATACATGGGAGGCTGAGGTAGGAGGATATAAGCCCTGGAGATTGAGGTTACAGTGAGCTATGATCACATCACTGCACTCCAGACTGGGCAACAAAGCAACAACCTGCCTCTGAATTTAAAAAAAAAAAAAAAGGCCTGCCATTCTTCAAAGAAAGATAAAATCCAGACAATCAACAATGTAACATTCATAATGTTCCACTTCTCAAAAATTACAAAGATAACAATAATATATCATACTCAGAAAAAAAATTAGCCAACAGAAACTGATTCAGAAATGACAGAAATTATAGAACAGGCACACTAACTGTGTAAGAACTTAATGGAAATAAAAAGTATGAGAAAATGGAAGATACAGAAAAAGAGTGAAATGAAAATTCTAGACATAAAATATTCAATATATAAAATGAAAATTTCTAACTGGAGAGATTAACAGCAAATTATACACTACAGAAGAAAAGACTAATAACTTTAATATACAGCATCAGAATCTACATACAATGAAACAAATAATGAAATAAACTAACAGTCTTCCTGGGACAATATCATGTAATCAACCACGTATAATTGGAGTACCAAGGAGAAACACCAAAAAAGGGAACAAAACAGAAAAAGAAATGTGAATAATGACCAGAATTTCCTAAACTGATAAATGCAAACCCACCCATTTAAGAACGTCACAAAAACCCCAATCAGACAATGGTATACATGCTCCACACCAGGGCATAATTCAGTTGTTGAAAATTAATGATAAAGAGAAAATTTAAAAGCATCCAGAGAAAAAAGTCACTTTATAGAAACATGACTACTGACATCTTGCCAGAAAATATTCAATCCAGGCAACAATGGAATAACATCTTCAAAATACAGACAGGAAAAAAGCTTATCAACCTAAAGTTCTATATTCACAGGTAATGAAGTCAAAATAACATTATGAGACAAAAGAAGAATTCGATGCCCACAGATCTGCACTGTAAGAAGCTTTAAAAACCTGTACTATAAGAGATCTTAAAGTTATTAAAGAGAAAGGAAAATAATATCAGATGAAAATTTAGATAGATATAAAGGAAAAGAGTGTGTAAATGATAATGTATGGGCTAACCAAGGAGACTCTTCTTCATTGTTTAACATCTTTTAAATGCACTTGATTGTTTAAAGAAAAAAAAAAAAAGTAGAGCTTATAACAAACATAGAAGTAAAAATTTGACAACAGTAGCAAAAAGAAGGTAAGAAATGGAAGTATATTATTGTAACAGTCTTATTTTATATAGGAAGCAGTATAATAATATTTGAAGGTAGATGATGAAATTGTATATTGTAAACTAACCACAGAGAAAATAAAACAAAGCCAAAAGTAAATATAAAATGAAAACGAAATAAAATACACAAAATTAACTAGAAAGGAAGGAAGGAAAAAAGAAGAAAAGGGACACAAGAAACAGACAGGACAGATAGAAAACAAATCATAATATGGTAAAACTCATTTATGCATTACATTTTAAATTCTTTAAGACAGAATGAATGGATAAAAATGAGTACATTACAAATATCTAAAAGAAATCACATTTAAATACACACGCTGGAAAATTTAAAAAAATAGAGGCTGGGCAGCGGTGCCTCACACCCTTATCCCAGCACTTCGGAAGGCCAAGGCGGGCAGATCACCTGAGGTCAGGAGATCAGGACTAGCCTGACCAACATGGAGAAACCTCGTCTCTACTAAAAATACAAAATTTGCTGGGCATGGTGGCACATGCCTGTAATCCCAGCTACACGGGAGGCTGAGACAGGAGGATCGCTTGAACCTGGGAGGCAGAGGTTGCAGTGAGCTGAAACTGCACCATTGCACTGGGCAACAGGAGCAAAATTCTGTTTCAAAAAAAAAAAAAATAGAAAATAATACTTCATGTAATAAGAGAGCCAGAATACAATATTAGTATCAAGGTAGATTCATCTTTCTGCTGAGATATGAAAAAAGAAACTCCTAAGGATCAAAGAGTGAGGAAAATCTCTTTCTTTTCATTTTTCCCTATATTCTTTCCTGCTCCAACTCCCAGGCTACTATATGGAAGCAGAAGTGCCAGAGGTAATGGTGACAGCAACAGTGGCAAAGTAAGAACTAAAACTCTGAAGGAGGGGAATCATATTTTCCTACCAAAAGCACTGTGGTCTCATTAACAGGGGAAATATCCTCACTGCTTTTCTTCTCTCTTTGTCCTATTATGGCTTCATAACAGATGCAGATGCAATTGAAGCAACTGCAAAGCAGAGAAGGCAAACCTAGGCCTGTGTTTTCTAGCCAGAAATCCAGAAGGGGCACCTTGAGGACCCAGAATATTTGGAGGAAATCATGGAGAGAAAACTGAAGGGAGAAATCCTGTAAGGTGGTATTATATAAACTTGTAGGTTTACTTCTGAGCTGTATAAATGTGACCCTAATCAGCATACCAAAGGCTTTGAGAACCGAACTACGAAGTAAACTATTGCCAAGGTCACAGAACAGCAAACTTGAGACAGATCCAAATGGCATAACATGACAAAGTCTTTAAAATTTGAACTGACAGTCAGGCATGGTGGCTCACTCCTATAATGCCAGCATTTTGGGAGACTGACATGGGGGGATCACATGAGGCCAGGAGTCAGAGACCAGCCTGGCCAACATGGTGAAACTCCATCTCTAGGATGGCCGATTAGGAGCAGCTTAGGATTGCAGCTCCCAGTGAAAGCGTGGAGGGTGAGTGGACACTGCATTTCCAGATGGATTTTTATTGCCCACAGACCAGGAGATTCCCAGGCGGAGGAGCCCCACAGTTTGCCAGCATGGCTGTTTGGCCGGCCCAGCTGTTTTGGTCAGCACCCTGGCGCCACGGGTCTCTGCACAAAATACACGGGTCCGGGTGCTGTTTTAGCTGGCGACTGGAGCTCCAGGGAGACAGAGTCACCCATTCAACTGATAAAAAATGGGGACTGAAACAGGGAGGCAGCCCAGAAGATTCCTGGACAAAAAAGTGCCAGGAATCTCAGCGCGGCTGTTTCAGCCGGCGCAGTGGGTCACCGCACGGGAAATCACACAGATCCTGGCCCCTTTTCAACAGGCCACTGGAACACCTGGGAGACAGAGTCGACCGTTCAACTAAAAAAAAAATAAAAGGGCTCTGAGGCAGGGAGCCAGGTGATAAGGCTCGGATGGTCCCACCCCCACAACAGAACAGCAACCAGAAACGCTCTAGATTGAGAGTTTCACAGCAAGCACAGCTGAACCTGGGATGGTCCAGCTCTGTCGGGGAGGGGCATCTGCCATTACTGAGGCAGTCCACCATTACGGAGGCAACCTGCCATGACAGAGAGAGTCCGCCATTATAGAGGTGGGCCGCCATTGCCGAGGCAGTTCTAACTATACCCGTATAAACAGAACTGCAGGGAAGTTCACACGGCAGCTGGGCGGAGCCCACAGCAGCTCAGCAAAGCATCTGCAGGCAGACAGTGACTGGGCTGCCTCCTCGCTGGGCAGGGCAGCCCTGAAAAAAGACAGCAGCACAACAGAAACTCATAAATAAAGATCTAACTTCCCAGGACAGGGCACCTGGGGAAAAAAATTTTAAAAAAAGGAGTTTATGAGTTCTGCTACAGCAGACTTAAACTTACCTGCCCAGCAGCTCTGAATGAACAACGGAGCTCACAGATCAGCACTTGAGCTCCTATAAAGGACAGACTGTCTCCTCAAGCAGCTCCCTGACCCCCGGATATTCAAAGAGTCACCTCATAAAGGAGAGCTCAGACTGACATCTGGCGGGTATCCTTCTGGGACAAAGATAGCAGAAGAGGAAACTGGCAGCACCCCTTACTGTTCCATAGCCGCTGCAGGTGATCCCCAGGCAAGCAGGGCCTGGAGTGGACCTCAGCAGTCCTACAGCTGAGGGGCCTGACGATTAGAAGGAAAACTAAGAAACAGAAAGAAATAACTTCATCATCAAAAAACTGGACATCCACTCAGAGACCCAATCTGAAAGTCAACAACTACAAAGACAAGAGGTGGATAAATCCACAAAGATGGGAAGAAACCAGCACAAAAGGGATGAAAACACCCAAAACCAGAACGCCTCTCCTCCTACAAGGGATCACAACTCCTCACCAGCAAGGGAATAAGGCTGGATGGAGAATGAGTGTGATGAATTCACAGAATCAGGCTTCAGAAGGTGGGTAATAAGAAGTTTCTGTGAGCTAAAAGAACATGTTCTTACCCAATGCAAAGAAACTAAGAACCTTGAAAAAAGGTTTGATGAAATGCTAATGAGAATAAACAACGTAGAGAGGAATATAAGTGAATTGATGGAGCTGAAAAACACAACACGAGAACTTCGCGAAGCATACGAGTTTCAACAGCTGAATTGACCAAGCAGAAGAAAGGCTATCAGAAGGCAAAGATCAACTCAATGAAATAAAACGAGAAGGCAAGATTAGAGAAAAAATGGTAAAAAGAATGAACAAAGTCTTCAAGAAATATGGGACTATGTGAAAAGACCTAATCTACATTTGATAGGTGTACCTGAATGTGATGGAGAGAAGGAATTCAAGCTGGAAAATACTCTTCAGGATATTATATAGGAAAACTTCCCCAACCTAGCAAGGCAGGCCAATTTTCAAGTCCAGGAAATACAGAGAACACCACAAAGATATTCCTCAAGAAGAGCAACCCCAAGGCACACAATCGTCAAATTCACCAGGGTTGAAATGAAGGAGAAAATGCTAAGGACAGCCAGAGAGAAAGGTTAGGTTATCCACAAAGGGAAGCCCATCAGACTCACAGCAGATCTTTCAGCAGAAATCCTACAGGCCAGAAGAGAGCGGGGGTCAATATACAACATCCTTAAAGAAAAGTACTTTCAACCCAGAATTTCATATCCAGCCAAACTAAGCTTCAGAAGTGATGGAAAAATAAAATCCTTTACAAACAAGCAAGTACTCAGAGACTTCATCACTACCTGGCCTGTTTTACAAGAGCTCCTGAAAGAGGCACTAAACGTAGAAAGGAACAACCAGTACCAGCCATTCCAAAAACATACCAAATGGTAAAGAGCATCAACACAATGAAGAAACGGCATCAACTTATGGGCAAAACAGCCAGCGAGCATCAAAATGGCAAGATCAAATTAACACATAACAATATTAACCTTAAATGTAAATGGGCTAAATGCCCCAATCAAAACACACAGGCTGGCAAATTGGATAAAATGCCAAAACTCACTGGTGTGCTGTATCCAGGAAATCCATCTCACATGCAAGGATACACAAAGGCTCAAAATAAAGGGATGGAGGAAGATTTACCAAGCAAACGGAAAGCAAAAAAAAGCAGGAGTTGCAATTCTTGTCTCTGATAAAGTACACTTTTAACCAACAAAGATCAAAAGAGACAAAGAAGGACATTACATAATGGTAAAAGGATCAATGCAACAAGAACAGCTAACGATCCTAAATATATACACACCCAATATAGGAGCACCCAGATACATAAAGCAAGTTCTTAATGACTTATAAAGAGACTTAGACTCCCACAGAATAATAGTGGGAGACTTTAACACCCCATTGTCAATATTAGACAGATCAACTAGACAGAAAATTAACAAGAATATCCAGGACTTGAAGTCAGACCTGGAACAAGCAAACCTAATAGATATTAACAGAACTCTCCACCCCAAATCCACAGAATAAACATTCTTCTCAGCACCACATCACACCTACTCTAAAATTGACCATATAATTGGAAGTAAATCACTCCTCGTCAAATGCAAAAGAATGGAAATCATAACAAACAGTCTCTCAGACCACAGTGCAATCAAGTTAGAACTCAGAATTGAGAAACTAACTCAGAACTGCACAGCTTCTTGGAAACTGAACAACTGGCTTTTGAATGTTGACTGGATAAACAACGAAATGATGGCAGAAATAAAGATGTTCTTTGAAACCAATGAGAACAAAGACACAACATACCAGAATCTCTAGCACACACTTAAAGCAGTGTCTACAGGAAAATATATAGCAATAAATGCCCACATGAGAAGCAAGGAGAGATCTAAAATCGACACCCTATCATCAAAATTGAAAGAGCTAGAGGAGCAAGATCAAAAAAACTCAAAACCTAGCAGAAGACAAGAAATAACTAAGATCAGAGCAGAGCTGAAGGAGACAGAGACACAAAAAAACCCTTCAAAAAAATCAATAAATCCAGGAGCTGGTTTTTTGAAAAGATCAACCAAATAGACAGACCACTAGCCAGATTAACAAAAAAGAAAAGAGAGAATAATAAAATAGATGTAATAAAAAACAATAAATGGGATATCACCACAGATTCCACAGAAATACAAACCATAATCAGAGATTATTACAAACAACTCTATGCACATAAAGTAGTAAACCTGGAAGAAATGGATAAATTCCTGGACACTTGCATCCTCCCAAGCCTAAACCAGGAAGAAGTCGAAAACCTGAATAGACCAATAACAAGGTCTGAAGTTGAGGCAGCAATTAAGGGCCTACCACCCAAAAAAAGCCCAGGTCCAGATGGGTTCACAGCCGAATTCTACCAGACATACAAAGAGGAGCTGGTACCACTCCTTCTGAAACTATTCCAAACAATTCAAAAAGAGGGAATCCTTCCCAAACCATTTTATAAGACAAACATCATCCTGATACCAAAACCCAGCACAGAATCAGCAAGAAAAAAAAAATTTCAGGCCAATATTCATGATGAACATAGATGCAAAAATCTTCAATAAAATACTGGCAAACTGATTGCAACAGCTCATCAAAAAGTTTATCGACCATGATCAAGTAGGCTTCATCCCGGGGATGCAAGTCTGGTTCAAGAGACCCAAGTCTATAAACGTAATTCACCACATAAACAGAACCAAAGACAAAAACCACATGATTATCTCAATTGATGCAGAGAAGGTCTTTGACAAAATTCAACACCCTTTATGCTAAAAACCCTCAATAAACTAGGTATTGACAGAATGTACCTCAAAATAATAAAAGCTATTTACGACAAACCAACAGCCAATATCATACTGAATGGGCAAAAACTAGAAGCATTCCCTTTGAAATCTGGCACTAGACAAGGATGCCTTCTCTCACCACTCCTATTCAATATAGTATTGGAAGTTCTAGACAGAGCAATCAGACAAGAAAAAGAAATAAAGGTATTCAAATAGGAAAGGAGGAAGTCAAATTGTCTCTATTTGCAGATGACATGATCGTATATCTAGAAGACCCCATCGTCTCTGCCCAAAATCTCCTGAAACTGATAAGCAACTTCAGCAAAATCTCAGGATACAAAATCAATCTGCAAAAATCACAAGCATTCCTATACACCAATAACAGACTTAAAGAGAGCCAAATCAAGAATGAACTGCCATTCACAATTGCTACAAAGAGAATAAAATACCAAGGAATACAACTAACAAAGAATGTAAAGGACCTCTTCAAGGAGAACTACAAACCACTGCTCAACGAAATAAGAGGGGACACAAACAGATGGAGAAACATTCCATGTTCATGGTTAGGAAGTAACAATATCGTGAAAATGGCCATATTGCCCAAAGTAATTTAGAGATTCAACGCTATCCCCCATGAAGCTACCAATGACCTTCTTCACAGAACTGGGAAAAATCACCTTAAACTTCATATGGAACCAAAAGAGAGCCCGCATAGCCAAGTCAATTCTAAGCAAAAAGAACAAAGCGGGAGGCATCACGCTACCTGACTTCAAACTACACTACAAGGCTACAGTTATCAAAACAGCATGGTACTGGTACCAAAACAGGGATATAGACCAATGGAACAGAACAGAGGCCTTGGAGGCAACACAACACATCTACAACCATCTGATCTTTGACAAACCTGACAAAAACAAGCAATGGGGAAAGGAGTCCCTGTTTAATAAATGGTGTTGGGAAAACTGGCTAGCCATGTGCAGAAAGCAGAAACTGGACCCCTTCCTGACACCTTACACTAAAATTAACTCCAGATGGATTAAAGATTAAACATAAGACCTAACATCATAAAAACCCTAGAAGAAAATCTAGGCAAAACTATTCAGGACATAGGCGTAGGCAAGGACTTCATGACCAAAACACCAAAAGCATTGGCAACAAAAGCCAAAATAGACAAATGGGACCTAATTAAACTCCACAGCTTCTGCACAGCAAAAGAAACAGTCATTAGAGTGAATCGGCAACCAACAGAATGGGAAAAAAATTTTGCAGTCTACCCATCTGACAAAGGGCTGATATCCAGAATTTACAAAGAACTAAAACAGATTTACAAGAAAAAAAACAAACAAGCCCATTCAAAAGTGGGCAAAGGATACGAACAGACACTTTACAAAAGAAGACATACATGAGGCCAACAAACATATGAAAAAATGCTCATCATCACTGGTCATTAGAGAAATGCAAATCAAAACTACATTGAGATACCACCTCATGCCAGTTAGAATGGCGATCATCAAAAAATCTGGAGACAACAGATGCTGGAGAGGATGTGGAGAAATAAGAATACTTTTACACTATTGGTGGGAGTGTAAACTAGTTCAACCATTGTGGAAGACAGTGTGGTGATTCCTCAAGGACCTAGAAATAGAAATTCCATTTGACCCAGCAATCCCATTACTGGGTATATATCCAAAGGATTATAAAACGTTCTACTATAAGGAAACATGCACACCAATCTTCACTGCAGCACTGTTTACAATAGCAAAGACCTGGAACCAACCCAAATGCCCATCGATGATAGACTGGACAGGGAAAAAGTGGTACATATACACCATGGAATATTATGCAGCCATCAAAAACGATGAGTTTGTGTCCTTTGTAGGGACATGGATGAACCTGGAAATCATCATTCTCAGCAAACTGACCCAAGAACAGAAAATCAAAAACCGCATGTTCTCACTTATAGGTGGGTGTTGAACAATGAGAACACATGGACACAGGGAGGGGAGCATCACACACTGGGGTCTGTCGGGGGGAAATAGGGGAGGGACATCTGGGGGTGGGGAGTTGGGGAGAGATAGCATGGGGAGAAATGCGAGATACAGGTGATGGGGAGGAAGGCAGCATATCACCCTGCCATGTGTGTACCTATGCAACAATCTTGCATGTTCTTCACATGTACCCCAAAACCTAAACTGCATTAAAATTAAAAAACTCCATCTCTACTAAAAATACAAAAATTAGGCGGGCGTGGTGGTGCACATCTGTAATCCCAGCTACTCAGAAGGCTGAGGCACAAGAATTGCTTGAACCCAGGACATGGAGATTGCAGTGAGCCGAGATTGTACCACTGTACTCCAGCCTGGGCAACAGAGTGAAACTGTCTTTAAAAAAAATTGAGCCGATATAAGAATCACAACCTGAAGAAGGATAATCAGAACTTGAACCTAACAAGACAGATTGTGTGCTTTAAAAAAAAAATCACATTCTCCTTAGGATTTAAACAAGATCTGGGATCTTATAATATTCTAAAGTCCAGGATACAATCCAAAATCACTCAACAGAGAACTAGGGAAATGTAAGCAAATTATAAGGGAAAAGACAAACCAGAAGTCAACCCCAAGATGACACAAATACTGAAATTGTCAGAAAACTACTTCATAAAATCACCAAAAAGCCATTATAACCATGCTCTAATAACACTGTTCAAATGTTCAAATGAATGTAAGAAAGTCTCAGCAAAAAAAAAAAAAAAAAAAAAAAGAGAGAGAAAAGAAAAAAAGAACCAAATGAAAATTTTAGAACAGAAAAAAAAAAAAATCACTGATAGTGGAATGGACAGAGAGAAAAGTAAACTTGAAAAAAGATCAATAGAAATAATCAAATCTGAAAAACAGAAAAAATAAGAACAGAAGAAAACAAGAGAAAGTTGTGGACCTTCAGGAAAATAAACATTTCTATTCATGTCTTTTGAGTCCTAAAAATAGTGTTCTGCAGAAAAAAATATTTGGCTACATGGGAGGCTGAGGTGGGAGGATTGCTTGATCCTGGGAGGCCAAGACTGCCATGAGTTGTGTTCACGCCACAGCACTCCAGTCTGAGCTACAAAGTGAGACCCTGTCTCAAAAGAAATTTGAAGAAATAATGGCTGAACACTTCAAAAATGTGGCAAAAGATTCATGAAGCTTCGTAAACCCCCAAATGGATAGTCAAATAAGTTCAAAATCTATGCCCAGACATATCATTGTCAAACTGAAAAACTAAAAAAGAAGGCATTCCCAGGGGAAGAAAAAGAGAATCAACAGAAGACGTCCTCTAAAAGAAATGCTAATGAATGTTCTCTCATTCAGGGAAATTATACTGTAGAAGAAATTAGAATACCAGGAATGAAGGAAAAGAAAAACAGAAATGGTAAACACTGGGTAATATAATGAACTAGTCTTCTCTACTCCACAGTCTTTTGGTTTTTTGTTGTCGTTATTGTTGTTTGGAGAATGGAATCTCTATCACCCAGGCTGGAAGATCTTGGCTCACTGCAACCTCCGCCTTACAGGTTCAAAAGATGAACCTCACCCTCCCGAGTAACTGAGACTACAGGTGCGCGCCACCACCCTGGGCTAATTTTTTGTATTTTTAGTAGAGATGGGGTTTTACTATGTTAGCCAGGATGGTCTCCATCTCCTGACCTTGTGATCTGCCTTCCTTGGCCTCCCAAACTACTGAGATTACAGACGTGAGCCACTGCGCCCATCCCACTCCAGAGTTTTAAATATGCATAATGGATGATAGCAAAAATTACAGATTGTCTGACAATGTTTCCACTGTATGCAGATACAATACATATGAAATACAAAAACATAAGTGGGAAAAAGGCAAAGGAACTGTATCGTGGCAAGGTATGCATATTCTACTTTAAGTGATAAGATTAATTCTACACACTATAAAAAGTTAAGTCTGTGTATTATAATGCCTGGAGCAACCACTAAAATGAAAAATCATACAAAGAGATATGATCAAAAACAACAGAATAATTAAAATGGAACACTAAAAAATATTTTTGAAAACCCAAAGGAGTCAGAAAAGGGGAAACAATGGAATTAAAAACAGAGTAAACAAGATCCTTAAACAAAAGAACCTCAAAATGCATGAAGCAAAACCAGATAGAATTAAAAGGAAAAATTATATGGAAATATCCATAATAACTATAGATACCAAACTCTTCTCTCAGTAATAAAAATAAACAGAAAATTAACAAGTACACAGAAGAACTGAACAAAATCATCAACCAGGTAGATCTCATATTTAAACAACACTATCCCAACAAAAACAGAACACGGGTTCTTTTTTTTGTTTTTTTGAGACAGGGTCTCACTCTGTTGCCCGACAGAGTATCGTGGTGCAAACATGGCTCACTGCCACCTCCACCTCCTGGGCTCAAGTGATCTCTCCCATCTCAGCCTCCCCAGTAGCTGGGACCACAAGCGTGAGTGACCATACCAAGCCAGGTATTTGCTAATTTCCCTCAAATCTTCCATACGTTTTTCTGTTACAGATTTATAGTTTAATTCTAGATTGGTTTAGGACCAAGGACATAGTTCAAATTGGTCAGTGTTCCATGTGTACTTGAAAAGAACAGGGCCGGGCGTGGGTGGCTCATGCCTGTAATCCCAGCACTTTGGGAGGCCAAGGCGGTCAAATCACTTGAGCCTAGGAGTTTGAGATCAGCCTGGGAAACATGACAAAACCCTGTCTCTACACAAAAATACAAAAATAAGCCACGTGTGGTGGTGTGCACCTGTAGTCCCAGCTACTCAGGAGACTGAGGTGGGAGAATCGTGTGAGCCCAGGAGGTCAAAGCTGCAGTGAAAATGCAAATATCAAAATTTGCCTATTTGCAAGACTGAACAACATATATAGCATTAAATGTTTAGATTAATATAAAACCCTTAAATCAGAATATAATCTACCCTGAGAAAGTAGGAAAAGGAGCCAAACTCAAGGCAATCAGAAAGGAAAGAATGTTAAAGTGAAGAAATCAATAAATTGAAAAACCAGTGAAACCATAAGTTGCTTCCTTGAAAAAATCCATGAGAATGGTAACTTCTTGTCAAACTGGTTTTTCAAAGAGACAAGGCAAAAATCACCATTATATGTAATGAAAGAGAGGATATTACGAAAGAGTCTATAGACATTAAAAAGATAATAATGGAATACTGCAAACAACTGCATGCATATAAGCTTAAAATTTAGGTTAAATGATTTAATCCTGTGAAAGTCATCAACTAAACTGGCCCAACAAGAAATAAATAACCCAAATATTCTATAGCTATTGAAAAAAATTAACTCACAGCTTAAAAAAAAAACTCCTGCAAAAAAAATTTCCAGACCCAGATAGTTTCACTTGAAAATTCTACCAGACACTTAAAGAAAAAAATAAAGCAACTCTATATACCAGAAAATACAAGAGAAATGATACTTTCCTGCTCATTTTCTGAGGCCAGTATCGTCCTGATTTAAATTTTTAAAGACAGTACATGAAAAGTAAACTACAGGCCAATATCCTTTATCAACATGGACACAAAATCAAACTATCAGAAAATTAACTCCAAGTTGAGTGCGGTGGCTCATGCCTGTAATCCCAGCACCTTGGGAGGCCGAATCAGGTGGATCCCCCACATCTGACCTTGAGATCAGAAGTTCAAGACCAGCCTGGCCAACATGGCAAAACCTTGTCTCTATTAAAAATACAAAAATTGGCTGGGCATAGTGGCTCACGCCTGTAATTCCAGCACTTTGGGAGGCCAAGGGGGGTGGATCATCTGAGGTCAGGAATTCAAGACCAGCCTGGCCATAAGGGCGAAACCCTGTCTCCACTGAAAATATAAAAATCAGCCGGGTGTGGTGGTGCATGCCTGCAGTCCCAATCCCAGGCACTCAGGAGGCTGAGGCAGGAGAAATTACTTGAACCTGGGAAGTGGAGGCTGCAGTGAGCTGAGATCATGCCATTGCACTCCAGACTGGGCAACAAAGTGAGACTCTGTCTCAAAAATAAATAAATAAATAAAAATACAAAATTTTTTAAAACAAAAAAATTAGCTGGTACAGTGGCAGGTGCCTGTAGTCCCAGCTGCTTGGGAGGCTGAGGCAGAAGAATCGCTTGAACACAGGAGGCAGAGGTTGCAGGGAGCAGAGATCACACCACTGAACTCCAGTCAGGGCAACATAGAAAGACTCTGCCTCAAAAAAAAAAAAAAAAGAAAGAAAGAAAGAAAATAAGAAAAAGAAAATTAACTCCAGCAATATATAAAAAGAATACACCATGACCAGGTGAAGTTTATCCCAAGAATACAAGGCTAATATAATCTTAGACAATCAATACAATCTGTTAACTGATAAAAGCCACATGACTATATCCACTGATGCAGAAAAAGCATTTGACAAAATTTAACACACATTCATGATGAAAGTTCTTAGCAAACTAGGAATAGAATAAAACTCCCTTAATCTGAAAAATGGCCATCTAACAAAAACCTACAGCTAGTAACTTAGGATGAAAGACTGAATGCTCTGCCCTGAAGCTCAGGAACAAGGCCAGAATATCTGCTCTCACATTTATTTAAATTGCACTATAGGCTGGGCACAGTGGCCTACACCTGTAATCCCAGAACTTTTTTGATGGCTGAGGCTGATGGATCACTTGAGCTCAGGAGTTCAAGACAAGCCTGCTTGGCAACATAGCGAAACCCTGCCTCTACCAAAATTACAAAAAAATTTCCAGGTATGGTGGCATGAGCCTGTGGTACCAGCTACTAAGGAGCTGAGGTAGGATGATCGCCTGAGCCTGGGAGATAGAAGCTGTAGTGGGCTGAGACTGCACCACTGCATTCCAGGCTAGATAACAAAAAGATGTTTTCTCAAAAAAATAAATAAATTGTACTATAGGTTCTAGCTATTACAATAAGGCAAGAAAAATAAACAAAAGGCAACCACACTGGAAAGGAAGAAGTAAAACTGTCACTGTTTTCAAATGACATAATTGTCTATATGGAAAATCCAACAGAATTTACAGAAAACCGCTAATAATGAGTGTAATAAATGAGTTTATCAAGGTTTCAGGATACAAGATCAATATGCAAAAATGACATACATTTCTACACATCAATGAATATTCTGAAAAATAATGAAATAATTACATCCACAAGAGCATCTAAAAGAATAAAACACTTAGGAAGAAATTCAACAGAAGAAATTCAAGACTTATACACTTAAAACTGCAAAACATTACTGAGAGAAATTAGAGATCTAAATAAATGGAAAGATTTTAAATATTCATGGATTGGAAGACAAAATACTGTCAAAACAGCATTTCTTCAAAAATTGATCTACAAATTCATTGTACATCTATCAAAATCCAAACAAACCATTTTGTAGAAAGTGACAAGGTGACCAAACATTTATATGAAAATGTAAAAGATCTAGAACAATTTTGAAAAGGAAGAACAGAGTCTGTAGATTTATACTACTGACTTTCAAAATTTTTAATATAAAGTCATAGTAATTAAGACGCTGTGACAATGGCACAGGATAGGCATAAAGATTAATGAAATAGAATTAAGAATCCTGAAATAAATCCTTACACAGTGAATTGATTCTCAACAAAGGTGCTTAGACAATTCAACAGGAAAAAAGACTTTTCATAAATGGTACTAAGAACTGGATATCCACAACGGGGGGCGGAAATGAACACTTCAAGCCATGCACACAAATTATTTCAAAATGGATCAGAGATCTAAATGTAACAGCTAAAAACTGTAAAACTTGTAGAAGAAAACAAAGGAGAAAATGTTTTCAACCTGTAGTTGGACAGAGTTCTTATATACAACTCCAAAAGTATGATCCACAAAAGAAAAAAGTTTGATAAATTGCACTCCATCAAAAATTGAAACTTTTGTGATTCACAAGACACATTAATGAAAAGGAAAGCCACTGGGAGAAATATTTGCAAATCATATACTTGATAAAGGACTTGTATCCAGAATATATAAAGAACCAATTCAATAAAAAGACAACCTTGTTTAGCAATGGTCAAAAGATTCAAATAGAAATGTCACCAAAGTAGATATACTGATGTTAAATAAGCACATGAATAGAGATACTCAACTTTAGCAGGTTTTAGGGAACCGTAAATTAAAATTGCAGTGAGGTACTTGTAGGTATGCATTAGAATGGCTAAAATTAAACAACTGACTATATCAACTGTTGGAAGTATGCAGAACAACTTGAACTCTCACAATGCTGGTGGTAAATGGTAAAACCATTTTGGAAAAGTTTGGTAGTTTCTTAAAAATCAAACATATGCCACCAGCCATTCTATTCCTATGTACTCACCCACAACAAATACAAAGACTTTTACACATATGTTCACAGCAGTTTAATCTGCAATATCCAAAAACTTAAAAAACTCAAATGTCCATCGAGTGATGAATGAACAAATTGTGGCATATCAACACAATGAAATACTATCGAGCAATTAAAAGATATAAACTAGTGATACACATTACAGCCTCGATGAAACTCAAACACGGTATACTGAGTGAAAAGAAAAGACATGGGCCAGGCATGGTGGCACATGCCTGTAATTCCAGCACTTTGGGAGGCTGAGGCAGCCAGATGCCTAGAGCCCAGGAATTCGAAACCAGCCTGAACAACAAGGCAAAACTCCATCTCTATAAAAAATGTAAAAAAAAGTTAGCCAGGCATGGTGGCACATACCTGTAGTCCCAGCTACTCAGGAGGCTAAGATGGAAGGATCACCTGAGTCCAGGGACATCAAGGCTGCAATGAGCCATGATTGTGCCACTAAACGCCATCCTGAATGACAGAGTCAGATCTTATCTCAAAAAAAAAAAAAACAAGTCACACAAAAAACTACATGTTTTATGACTCTACTAATATGAAATACAGAAAAGTAAATCTTATTGTGACAGCTGATCAGTAGCTGTCCAGGGCTAGAAGTGGGAGTATGGATTAACTGCAAACAGGCACTAAAGCACTTTTAGGGTAATGTAAATGTTCCAATATTAAACTGTGATAACAGTTTCACAACTCTATAAACTGACTAAAATTATTGAACTAATCTTAAAATGAAAGGATTCTATGGTATGTAAATTATACCTTAATAATCTTTAAACCTAAAAAAAGGAACTATAATGAAGAGTAAAGACAAACCAAAAACTGAAAAATAGCACATAAAAGCAACAGTAAATTAGTGTCCAGAATCTGTAAAGAACCCTTCAAAACCATTTTAGAAATGTTAAACCTCCCAAACAACAACAAAAAAAAATGAATAAAAGAGCCAGGAGCAATAGTGCGTGCCTATAGTCCCAGCTACTTAGGAGGCTGAGACAGAAGGATCAGATGAGCCCAAGAGTTAGAAGCCAGCCTGAGCAATACAGGGAGATTTCTACTGCTAAACAAACAAATGAAAAATGAAAACAAAAACTAGTAAATAAACAGAAGTTTTACAGAATAAGAAATATAACCTATAAATATATAAAAAGATGTTTCTCACCTTAATAATCAAAAAAACGTTAATTAACATCACACTAAGGTACTATTTTAGTCACCAGATATGCAAAAATGCCCTTGACACAGTTACTTCTAACAATGTATCCTATAAAACCATTTGGACCAGGCCACCAAGATGCATGTACAAAGATATTTGCTGGAGCACTGTATAAACATCTGGATCAAAAAAAAAACCTAATCATCCATAAACTGAATATTAGTTAATTATAGTACATCCATATATACTATGAAGTCATTAAAAAGAAACAAAAACTAACATTCAGATACACTGCAGTTACCTATTCCATAACACCATTAAATGAAAAAGGCAAGTCACAGAACAAGCACAAGTACTATTTATGCTTATATATAAAAACTCAAATATTTGAACATACATACCTATATATGCACATACATATGGTCTTATATATGCTTTGAATATTTTTGGAATATATCACAAGAAATTCCTAACAGTATTTTTCTCTGAGAAGAGGACTGGGAACCACAGTAGGGATTGTTAGATAGTACATCCTTTTGTACCTCTGGAAGCTTCTCATATTTACACATTATCTATTTTTAAAAACAGTTACTACCACATAAACAAAAAATGTAGAACCCATCTAGGTGAATTAAATGGTCAATCAAACTGAATAATGCTATCTGTAGACAAAATCTCTCTGAATACACAGGCCAAACACCATCAAGATAAAGAAATTGAGGCAACAAGGCCTTGGGGAGCCTCCAGTCACACACATATGTTAGATCTATACTGGATGACACAGAGAAAACAAGCACTTCAGCACCTACAATTATAGAATGTATGCTGGCAGAAGGATAAGAGATTCCTTCAGAGAAAATAAAAGCGTAAAGGTTCCTACAGAAACTCAAACCCTAGAGAATAAAGCCAAAAGAGACCTTAGAGTAATTCAGAGTAATTTGTCAACAGGTCCGCATTGGCTGTTATCAACTGACAAGTTCATCACTGAGAATCAAGAGATGCCTAGGACCCAGGGAGCCCAGGATCAGCTACCAGCCACCATCATTGGACGCCAGAGACCACTTTCAGCAACCACTCTGTGTTTGGGACGAGGGCTCCCAAAACCAGCTTAACAGAGCCTCTTGCTCTGCCCGCCCTGTGGGAGCTGATAAACTGAGTCACATTTCCATTCTTTTGCTGGCTCAATGAAAAAGGACGGCTGTCTCTCCAGAGTTCAAGTGTTAGAATGAAAAGCTGGAGCTTACTCAAAATAATGCTGTATATTATTGTGCCTCCTCTCCACTCCACTACTATTTTGTAGGTCATGACCACTGTGTACGGCATTTCCAGACTTTGTTTCTTGGTCCTTAACAATAAAAAGAATTGTCTCCCTAAACCTTTCAACCAGATTAAAAAAAAAAAAAAAGATAAATACATCAATCATCAGGCTCCTTTCTCATTGCAGAAAACCACATACTTCATAATCTCCTTGTTGAAAGTCTGACCTTGAAAATCAAGAATTTCACCCAAGCTGGGAAAGGTGGTTCACGCCTGTAATCCCAGCACTTGGGAGGCCAAGGCAGGTGCATCACTTGAGGTCAGGAGTTAGAGATCAGTCTGACCAACATGGTGAAACCCCATCTCTACAAAAAATACAAATATTAGCCAGCTGTGATGGCACACACTTGTAATCTCAGCTACTTAGGAGGCTGAGGCATGAGAATCACTTGAACCTGGGAAGCGGAGGTTGCAGTGAGCTAAGATCACGCCACTGCACTACAGCCTGGGTGACAGAGTGAGACTCTGTCACAAAAATAAATGAATAAATGAATGAATGAATAAACAGTTTAGTTTTAAAGACACTGCAATTTACTATCTAATGGTGTTTCACCACAAAATGTTAAGCACCGTAGTGTCAGAGGGTTTGTCTTGTTCACTGCTGTGATCTCCTGCAACTAGAACTATGCCTGGCCATAGCAGATAGACATTCATTAAATACTTGTTCAATGAATAAATTTTTGGCTATCATTGTCTTCAAAAGTAAAAGAGAAAAAACAAGTAGTTTTGTCTATCTTGCTTTAAAATTATCAAGTATTTGTTCTATTTGTCAGAATAGCACAATCTTGTTAAATATTCTGACATATTATTTCAGCATTATTTTCTTTCTTGCCGGATTTCTCTTGTTATTTTACATTCCCAGTTAAACATCTACTTGAATGTATTCAATCTTGACAGTAACATTTTAAGATATCAGGTATATCATAAGTTCAATGCCACACAATAAAAGAGTGATTTTTAAAAATTGCAATTCAAAAGTACATGTTTTAATCAACATAGCTGTTAGCACAAAACTACCTAGATCAATGATCACCTTTGAGTCTGAGAGGACAAAGTAGGCTGTAATTAGGACCATTCACTGAGTCTGAGAAGAAACTCTTACAACTTTCATTTACATCCCTTTTTAGTCTCATTCCTTAATTTCTATTTTTGAATATATTTTATTATTAATAATACATAACTTTTATGAAGCATTTATTATGTATCAGGTACTATTCTAAGCATTAATTTGCTTAACTCAATAATCTAGTAAGGTAGAGAAAATTATCACTCCATTTTACAAGTGGGGAAACTGAAGTGTAAGAGTTGAATGTTGTTTGTTGTTCAGTGGCTTCATCAACTTCATGTTGATAGAGGCAGGTTTTAAATCCTAACATCAGGTTCCACTTTCTTAACCAATAATTATACAGTATATAGTATTTCAGTAGTATATGCATAAATAAATAAACAATGTATTTGAGACGGGAATGTAAAATAATAAACATTAATGTATTTGAGATGAGAGTGTAAAATGTTTTGTTTATTTTAGTTTTTTTTCCTGTTAAGGATACATTATCAAAAGAATATGGAGATCACCGACGTAAGAAACACTGAAAGTCTTGCTCCTGAATTTAAGAACATATTTATTACAATGATTCCTCTAATTCCACAAGAGTGTTATTATTTTATAAGTCATCTTTAGTCCTACCAAGTAGACAACTGTCTCTAGTGGCACCTGTCCTCATTTTGGACAATATATATATAGTGTATACATATACATACACATATATACTGTGTTTGTATGTATGTGTGTATATATATATACACACACACACACACACACACACACACACACACACGTATATATACATATATATATTCCTGGAAAGTTGTTTAAAATAAAAACAACTGTGAATTCACTCATAATTCTAAAGAAAAAAAGATCCCAAGATGCAACCACACTCAAGTATTCTGATATTGATAATAAAATAGCATTCCTTTGAATGCACTTATCTAATTCTCCTTAATAAACAATGCAAGAAGAGCCAATTATATGCATCTAAGTACTCGTTACATAACAGTATTCCAGGCATAAGAACTCAGGCTTAATTCTCATTTCATTGAGAATTCTCCATAGCTCCTGGTGATAATAAGGCTATGGCTACACAGAGCACATTCCTAAGCAACACAGCCAACTTATTTTTAGAGTAACCCAGACCTAATTTGATAAAGTTTATAATACCAGTTTCAAAGTCCTCAATTTTATCTTTTTTTTTTTTTTTTTTTTTTTTTTTGAGAGAGTCTTGCTCTGTTGCCAGGCCGGAGTGCAGTGGTGCGATCTTGGTGCACTACAACCTCTGCCTCCCAGTTCAACCGATCCCCCGTCTCAACCTCCTGAGAAGCTGGGACTACAGGTGCATGGTACCACGCTCGGCTAATTTTTTGTATTTTAATAGAGATGGGGTTTCACCATATTGGCCAGGATGGTCTCAATCTCCTAACCTTGTAATCCACCCACCTCAGCCTCCCAAAGTATTGGGATAACAGGGGTGGACCACCATACCCAGCCAATTTTATCTTTCATAAAATATTTTTTCATAAATGTTCGTCTCATTATTTAAGAAAAAAATCTGAACCCTAAGTTAGCAATGAAAATAAAAGGAGTGACTGATCGGGGTAAATTAAACTACTGTGAAAACAAAATTATAATACATATTAAACAATATATAAATCTATGATAATAATAAAAATGATAAAAAAAAGAACTCAAGTGGATAGAAGAAAGCCTTAACAAATAAACCAAGGATTGGAGGGATTGCTAGTCATATCTTATCTGAGATAATGTCAGAACTAAATTGTAGAATTTGATTTAAGCCTGCCCTACCAGACCTTTAAGTTCTAGCAATGGACTCCAAATCATAGCTAAGACTTCAACAGTATGAAGTCAGAAATCCTAGTTAGGCTTGAGAGTTGCAGGAGATACAAGTAGAAGAATAAAAATGGAAAGGTTCGTCAGGCATGGTGGCTCAGGCCTGCAATCTTAGCACTTTGGGAGACCAAGGCAGGCAGATCACTTGAGGCCAGGAATTTGAGACCAGCCTAGCGAACATGGCGAAACCCCACCTCTACTAAAAACACAAACAAATTAGCCAGGTGTGGCTAGTGTACACCTTGTAATCCCAGCTACTCAGGAGGCTGAGGCAAGAGAATGGTTTGAACCCAGGAGGCAGAGGGTGCAGTGACCTGAGATTGCACCACTGCACTTTAGCCTGGACAATAGAGTGAGGCTCTGCCTCAAAAACAAAAAAAAAAGGTTGAGTGGTAATAAGGTTTAAATAGATTGATGTCAAGATTTTATAAACTACAGTGACTCAAGAAATATAGAGGACATATATTTCTGTAGTGACTGAAGAAATATACAGTGCATATATTTCCTGTAGACACAGATATTAGATATTCAGTAATGTATTTATCGAATACACTACCTACTACTGCTAATGTATTTATTTAATACATTACTGAATATCTAAAAGAATAAATGAACCTTTAAAAGATGCAAAATGTTTGTATGCTAATAAGCTGCTATATATTTTCCAGAACACGTGTAAGTTAATTTGGTTACCTTTGTTCCTGAACCAGGGTGGCTGGTATTTTTGGCAGATATCGAATGAGGGAAGGTTTTCTGGAATGCATATGCAGAGGAGACAGGATAACCAATCCCACAGGTTGGGTAAGTCAGTCTACCATCAACCTAAAAATAAAAACAAAGATGATTAAACATGAAAAATTAATTGTAAATAGTATTTGCTGATCAGGAGACATTAGCATCTGTTATAGTAACTAATAATTAGAGCTCTATTACAGAGGCTAGTCTTGTTTATCACACCACCACAAAACTCTGCTTTATTATCTACCATGAGGCTGAGATAACTTTGAACCATTTCAAAGTAGCTGTGCAAGCTTGGATAAAACAAACTACTGGGCGTGCCTTTGTACTAAGTTAAAGCCAAGCTTCTGAACCAACTTGTTTCACTCTAAGTCTCCTAAAAAAGGGGAGAACAGGGGAGTCTAGAGATCAATAGGCCAATCAGAGATAAAATAAAAATAATTTTGTCAGGCTGATTAAAAACAAGATCAGTGTTTTAAAATGGACTGAGACAATAATTGGTATTGCCACTAATTTTCAATATACTGGCACCATACATTAACCAATGTTATGAAAACAAAGTTTATTTTTATTCTAAGAGGCCAATTGGAACACAAATCTTAAGAAGCATTTGTGCACACAATGGATGCACAACAAAAACACCTTTTACACAGCTATCATCTGTCATTCAAGGTTAAGCCAGTCAAAAAATTATTTTAACTTTGTAATTCAGCCCCAGGCACTTCTTTCTGTACCTTTCTCCAATTTAACAGCAATCATTCCCCTTTTAGACATCCAGTACTCTAGTAGGTGGAAGATCTTGTGACCAAAACCATACGGAGTTTGGATTTTGAGATACTTGGCACCTGTGTGTGTGTGTAACCACCCAGTGGGTTCACCTTGCTCACTGCCTAAACAGAGCCAATGACTTACAACAGTAGATTATATTAAAAATTCAATTAGGCATCTGAATTTTAAACCTTCTGCCAATGCCCTCCAGCCAAAGACCACCAGGAACACATGTATAGATAGATATACAAGCTGGATTAATTGCTCCTTGCAACAAGGGAAACTGCACACCATAAAGAAACATGGGTATCTCCAAAAGTGGGTATTAAAAGAGATTTATTTATTGGATTTAAGCACATGTTAGGTGATTTAAGAAACAGTTTAAGTGGTGCTTTGCTATGGATTGGAAGTTACTGGGAAATGGGGATAAATGTATGACTGGGTATCCGAATAAATCCTGTCTAATAAGACAGGAATAACGTATTAAGGCCAAAGCTGTAATTAAAGAGGCAGCAGCCGTTCATGTTAGCCAGGATAAAAGGATGCTTATGGGCCATATTTGTGATTTAACAATGTTCATATTTCTGTGTTCAGATATGACTATGAAATAGTTTTGTTTTTGTATTGACAGAGTCACAGAGTAACCTTGTCTAATGTAAATATTCTGTGAAATTGTTGTGTTCAACAGGAGAGCCCCAAGGCCTGTGTGGATGCTAAGTAAGCTCCTAGCGGCACCTAGGGCTAACCACCTGATAGTACCAAACAACCGCTGCATGTAAGAAGCTGCTTTTCTTTTTCTCCATTTCTTTTTTTTGAGACAGAGTCTCACTCTGTCACCCAGGCTGGAGTGCAGTGGCACGATCTTGGCTCACTGCAACCTCTGCCTCCTGGGTTCAAGCGGTTCTTCTGCCTCAATCTCCTGCGTAGCTGGGATTATAGGCATGCACTGCTGCGGCCCAACTGATTTTTGTATTTTTAGTAGAGGCAGGGTTTCACCACGTTGAACAGGCTGGTCTTGACCTCCTGACCTAAGGTGATTCACCCACCTTGACTTCTAAAGGGCTGGGATTACAGGCATGAGCCATCATGCCCAGCCTCCCTTTTTTCTCAGGGGGGAAAAAAAAAAAAAAAGCAAGGCTGGGCACAGGGGCTCACAATTATAATCCCAGCACTTTGGGAGACGGAGGTGGGAGGATTAACTAAGCCCAGGAGTTGAAGGCCAACCTAGGCAACATAATGGGACCTGATCTTTACAAAAAAAATCAAAAATTAGCTGGGTGTGGTGGCACATGACTTTAGTCCCATCTACACAGAAGGCTGATGCAGGAAGATTTCTTGAGCCCAGGAGGTCAAGGCTGCCATGAGCCATGGTCCTGCCACTGCACTCCAGCCTGGGCAATAGAGCGAGGCCCTGTCACAAAAAGAAAAATATCTGGTCCTGGGAGCTAGAAAGCTTCTATCTTATAACCAGTTTCTTATAGAATCTAGAGATGACAAGCCTGCTTATAGAACTTTTTTTCTTTTTTACTTTCTTTTTTTCTGATAGAATTCAGTTTATGCTTAAGCCTAAACCCTGAATTCTCTCTTCTTGAAGTCTCCTAAATGTTTTACATGTGTGTGTTTTAAAGTTTTTCAGTATATTTGGTATTACTTTAGTTATCGCTGAAAGATTCTGATATCCAATCAAGTCTTATAAAGAGGTGTGCCCTTGAAACTCAGCCTCTTTGTTCAGAGTAAATGTGTCTTTGTTCCACTTCTAGGGGTAACTTAAACTCTATTTCAGTGCTAATAACCATAGGACTCCGCTTTATATTGGTACCAGCACCTTAAATAATGGAAATTTCCTAACAATCTGGGAATACTTTTGTTTCAGGAAATTCACTAACATCACTCACATCTTATTTTAAATCTTACCATATTCAGGTTAGGAGAAATTCCACTTCTGATTGCATTGCTGCTAGAATGGGCAGGTGGAGTAGTAGAAGGTCCCAATACATCTTGCTTTCTCACTAGCTGATTTTCGTTTAGTTCTTTATTTAACCATGTGATTACTTAAAGGAACAAGAAGCAAGGTAAAGAATTTTCACTGTTTTATTTTTCTAATCATCTTAAACATTTAAAAATTACATTAAGATTTCCTTAATTTTAACTTTACCACTACCTGACACCACAGGAGAGCAATACAGGTTCACCTAAATTTTTGTTATTAAAGTTTCTTATTTTAGAAACGGCCTCATAGGACTCCTTATTCTGTTACTCTTCGAAGCACATATTTCTGCTGGTCAAGCAACTCTCTGAAAGCTTTCACTTTTAGAATATCTTATAGTTTACTTAAAATTCACAGTCTTATGTATGATACCCAGTAATATAAACTGAGAAAATGTTAGTTAAAATCTTAATTTTATGTTTTGGTTTCAAACAATTCATATGGTTATTATTAGGTAAACACAGCAATTTAGAAAAGGAGTAGTGAAGAATTTAAACAATAAATTACAGTCAACATTTTCAACAATTTTAACTGTGGGTTACTGGCATATGGGATATGGTTTGCTTTATAAAGATAACTATTTTACTGGGCAGATGATATAAACTTATAGCAAAGACATTAAAACAGTATATTTAAAACAGAAATTACTTATATATTAGACAATAACTAGATTTATAATACTTACGCTTTTATGAATTCAAACAAAATTTTTGGGTTCAGAATAAAACTATGGCTGAGCACAATGGCTCATATCTATAAACCTAGACATAGCATTCTGGGAGGCTGAGGCAGGTGGATCACTTGAGCTCAGGAGTTTGAGACCAGCCTGGACAACATGATAAAACCTCATCTCTACAAAAAACCCCACAAAATTAGCTGGGTGTGGTGGTGCACACCTGTAGTCCCAGCTACTTGGTGGGGTGCAGCAGGAGGGTAACTTGAGCCAAAGTGGTGGAGGCTGCAGTGAGCTGAGATCGTACCACTGCACTCCAGCCTAGGTGACAGAGTGAGACTTGGTCTCAAAAAAATAAAAGTATAAAACCACAAACTTCATTTACATAAATGTGTAACATACTTACACTTTTCATTATTTTTTAGAAGTTGTTTGCTTTCTTCAAGTTTTTTAACTGTAGCTTCTAATTGTTCTTGTAATTTGCATACCTGAAATATATCAATCATCACAATAAGTCAAGCAAAATAAAAGTAAAATAAAAACTGAAGAAATGTATTATTAACTAAATTATTAAATAAATGCTATCAATATTATTAAATAAGAATAAAGGAATTAGCTCAATTATGTAATAAAATATTTACATGTGTATACAAACATATACATATATAAGCAATCAAGGTATTTGAATCATGATAACTAACTTTCCAAACTAAAACAGATTATTAACACCTGTTGAATCCAGTCATGTTCTTTTGTTGGAAAAAAAAAAAAAAAAAAGGCCAAAGCCATTCATTAATGCAAAAAAGCAGAAATTATTAAAATACATGAGGAAAAAATGTAGTTACAATACAAAAATATAAAATATTCACTACCTCTTGCTCTTTAATTCGAAGAGACTGCCCGACATCTTGTAATTCCTTTTGCTCCTTTTGTAATTTTTCCTCCTTCTCAGCCAAGAGTTTTTCTTGCTGAATAGTAACTGTATTCTTCAATTTCAACTTACCCATTAAAGTTTTCAGATCCCCTTGTAACTTCTTGATAATTTCATTTGCCTATAAAAAGAGCTTCATATGTATATTTCCACATAATCTAATGAAATATTAATATTCTATAAAATTTTTAAAACAAACCTTCAGAAGTTCTGCAGATAATGATTTTATTGTAGCTTCAAGCTTTCCTAGTTGTACTTGATTTTTCTCACCATTTTCTTCTAAAACCACCTGATATATTTTTTAAAAACATGCATAATTAGGGCATTTATTTATAAATATGACAATCAATTTCTGAGAAAAATTTAAAAGCAGACCTTTTGTTCCTGGATTGTATCAAATGCTTCTTTTGTTCTTAAAACAAGCTGGTCTTTATCCTTGATTTCCTGTTCTAAAACTGCTACTTTTGTTTGTAGCTGATTAATATGCTTTTCTTTCTCATGGCATTCAGCATCTAATGTAGAATTCTCTCTTCGCAAAGAGAGAACCTCTTGCTTAGTCCGCTGCAGCTCCTAGAGTGGGAAAAGAAAGAAATTATGTATTATGAAAAAGGAAAGTTGCCTCACCTGGTTATTTATAATTAAGATGTCTAACATATAAAAAATATATTTAATAATTTTAAAGTTTTAGTACAGTTTTTTTTTTTTAAACATGAAAGTCTTTCTAATGGCATAGTAGCATATATCTGGAATATAACTGTAAAATAGTCTACTATCTGATTCAATCATGTCAAGGGAAAATAAAATAATTCTAATTTATGCATAAATTAACCATAACTTTAAAACTTTTAACAATAATTTTCTGAGATCACCCCAACTGATTCTAAGGGTAATCAAGGATGAGAGTAACAATCTAGAATTAACATTTTTCTTTGTTGCTTACACATACAGATTGTTTTTTTAAAGGCTGATACTCTGCAGTTTATAATCTACTTTGTTCACATATTACAAATATCTTTCCATGTCAATAAATGTTAACATTTCCGGATCGCTGTGTTAACTCTTTAAAGCAGAATATAATTGTTCATTAAAAATAGATTTTTAAAAAATCTAATATAGATCTCTTCCCAATCAGCTAATACCAACCCAAATGCTGGTGTTCCTAGATAGTTTTTGTTCTTAACAAAAGTTTCCAGAAATAATTATACAGTATTAATACTACAGTGGTTTTAGGAGCACAAACTTTAGTATCAAACAAAATTCAAATCCTGGTTCTTCTACTATGTGATCTTGGTAATTACTGAAACTCCCTAAATCCCAGTTGCCTCATTTGTAAAATGGAAATGATAACAAATACTTAATAAATTATTTCATTTAATCTTCATAAAAATCCTTATGTAAATTGACTAGCATTTTGGCTAGCACAAAGTAAAACTTAATAAATGGTAGCAATTGTTGTTTTTCCGGCACTAATGCCTAAAAAGTATAACTTAAAATAGGTAACTGGTAACTGAATACTCAGCGGTTTTAAAAAAAAAAAAAAAAAAAAAAAAAAAAGCTCCAAGAACTAACAATTTGCAAGTCTTATGCAAATCTTGGAGGAAATATTTTTATTAGATCATATAAAAGTTTTATTAGATCAAATCAACATAATGAAGTTCTGTTTATATAATGGCCAGTTCCAGGGCTGAGACAGATGAAATCAGAGCATTATAATGAAGCATTTAGACCACCAATTTAGACTACCAATTTTGAAACCATGAAGTTTCAAACGCTTTACAACTAGTGTCAAGGGCGTATGCAGGAAAAACTAAATACATCCATTGTTGGGGCAGAACTATATGAGGATCTGAACAAAGTTGGTCAGGCTTTAGGGCTTCTAAGCATGACGCTGGTAAAATAGAGTCAGAAGTCTTGTGAGCTAGAATAACATTGGTAACTTTGGTATTTCAATATAGACCAAAAAAATCTACATATGTTTTCTAATAATTCATATGACAATAATGTATAATAATGCTACAAAGAAGCCTGTAATCAATGTAAAAGCAACAACAAACGTGGCACTATAGCAAGATTTAAAAAATTTCTGTGAGATTTAATACCTAGGTAATGAGCTGACAGGTGCAGCAAACCACGATGGCACGTTTACTTATGTATCAGACCTGCACATTCTGCACATGTATCCCGGAACTTAAATAAGATAAAATAAAAATTTCTCCGTTGCCTGAAAGAACAAGGTAGTACTAAGGACAGGCAAATAACAGATGAGTTCCAATCCTTGTTCTTCCACTCACTGGCTATGTGACCTTAGGCAACTTAATCTTTCTGCGCCTTAGTTTCATCAACTGTAAAATGGGGATAATAATAGTTCCTACCTTAAAAGTATTGTTATAACAATAAAATGAGTTAATAAATATAAAGCACTTCAAACAGTGCCTATCACATAGAAAATGCTCAGTAAGCATTAACTATTATCTTTACTATTACTGTTATTATTATTATTAGACACTAAATTTCATAATTGCTTGATATATGTTAAGTAGGCTAAAAAGAAAATAAAAACCCAGCCCTGTCAATGCAGTATCCTATTAGGATACAAGTGCTGTGTTACTATTAAAAACACGTTGAAAAATCTGACAGCTGTGCTAGTAATCCGCTCTCAAGACCCTAACTAAAAATATTCAAGGTTACCTCAGCTCTGTTATGAATTAGGCTTTTTATCAAATTTCAAATTCTCAATTTTCTTTGCATTGTCTGAATGGACTACCCTAACACAAGAGAACTCTACAGAGCATCCAGAGGACCACCACCCACACAAGTAACCAAATTAAAATAACCAAATCAAAACGTTCTTTTAAACTGGGGGAGAAAAAAAAAACATTCAATACCTCTTCAACACCAGAAAGTTTTGCTTTAAGTTCTCTAATAGTGGAGTCTCCTTTATATTTTCTTTCAGTTAGGTCTTTATTAGCTGCTTCTAAATCAGATAGTCTGTGTTGCAGCTGCTGGATGTTTTGTTGATGGAGGATTTCTAAATCTTTTTTCTGTTGTTCATGCTGCTGTTGATACTGAACCTGTGCCTATTATATAATAAAAATACAGTACCAAAAATCAAAGAAAAAAAAATCAGAAATACAAATACAGAAAGATTTTAAGAAATAAACAACTGTAATTGCTTATTTTTTGTTTTTTTGTTTTAATTTTGTTATCTTTCTTAAGATCTGTTCTCAAAAGAGTCTATTTTCAATTATGAATTTCATGATGGAGAAAGTAAGGTCAGCAAAAGCAAATTTTTGCTTCTTCTAAACCCATATATGTTTAGATGCAATGGTCTTCAACTTAAGTGAAGATGATATTAAGTTAAAAAAGCAAACTGCAAATACTATACAGGATGAACCTACTGTGTTTACAAAAAAAAAGCATATATTTGCTTTAAACACCATCACAGTGTTTGTTTTTTTATAATCAATATACATATATATGCCTTATAATGGAAAAACACCGAAAATTGCAAAATAAGCAAGGTTTGTTCATTAGTCCAATCTCATATTTAGTAGTCATCTTTACCAACAATAAAATTTGAACATGGTTGTAACTATGCAATATCTAGTGCCTATCTGAATCACATCACAAACCTGTATTAGTAATTTTTGTTAACGATACTATCAAATCCTAAATATCTTTTGAAAATCAAGTATATTGTTGTGGTTATGAAAGTTATACATGCTCTTAATGGCAAAAAGGAAATCACAAAAAACCCACAGTCCCATCAAGAAAGTCACTCCGAATATTTAGGAGTACTTTCTTCCACTCATGTATACACTTACATTGACATCACATAAACACACAAAATACAGATTAAATTTAATGAATGAAGATCAAGCTATTTATACAATTTTAAATTTAGTGAATGAAGATCAAGCTATTTATACAATTTAATCACACTTTTTATTCCCTTAGTATTTGTGCCTTCTCACATCATTAAAAATATCTTTGTAAAATCTTTAATGGCTACACAAAATTCCATCCATGACTACTCCATAATTAACTTCTGCCCTATTATGGACATTAGTTTCCAGTTTTTTACAATTACAAATAAAATGATGATTAACATTTTTGTACAGATGTATATCTAAAATTCAGATTTCTTTATGATCTATTATAAAGAACATAAACAAATATAAAGCCTGATGCAGGTTCAAAAACTGTATCCCAGTGAAGTTATACCCATTCAAAATTCTTAACACTAGTACAGGGAAGTGTCTCTCTCATAAAATATCTTGGGAATTTTTACATTACTACTTCAGGAATTTGGGAAAGCTAAAAAGGAGAGGAGAAGGAGCAAAAAGGGATAAAACAGGAAGAGGTCCATATAAAATTGAAACTTCAATCTTGAAAGAAAATACTGAAGAAGCAATCAAGAAGAAAAATCAGAGCAAACTGGTAAAGGTGCTAACTGTAACTGTCTAAGAGGGTAATCAAAGACACTAAAGACAACAGAGGCCAAAGGCAGTGAAAATAAAGAACTGGTTTTTATTCCAGTGATCATCAGAACCTTAGAGATTTTTGTTTAAAAAAAAGTGTGAGGATTAGTATTATAGTTTACATTTTCTACTTTGTTAACTTCTGAATCATTTGAATATTTTTAGAAAAAATACATTTAAAAAAATTCCATTGTAGAGAAAAAAAATAATTTTTGGAGGGACAGTTTCAGAATAACAGAGTCCAAAAGAAAAGGGAGAATTTGTAGAGGTGGAAGCAATATTTTCCAAATGAATATTCTATAGAGGTTTTAATTGGAAGAACGTACAGTAATTTTGGAAGAATATTAGATCAGAAAAATGTTGTGGGAATGGAATTATAATGATATGAATAAGAAAACAAAAATTAATAAAAAATTATATGAAGAGAAGAAACATAGAAGTCAGAATTAAAATAATACAAGAAACAGAAGATGGGTGATTCTACGTGTTGCTAGAACTTTCCTCACAGAAAATAAGCATCTACAAAGAAATCAGTGTAGAAACAATTAAAATTACTCAGCGTATTTTTTTAAGTGGAGGTATAATGAAAACATGAGAAATAAGTGTAAACATAAAGAAAAAAAATCTGGAAGAAATGGATAAATTCCTGGACACTTGCATCCTCCCAAGCCTAAACCAGGAAGAAGTTGAAACCCTGAATAGATCAATAATAAGGGCTGAAGTTGAGGCAGCAATTAATAGCCTACCCACCAAAAAAAGCCCAGTCCAGATGGGTTCACAGCTGAATTCTACCAGACATACAAAGAGGAGCTGGTACCACTCCTTCTGAAACTATTCCAAACAATTCAAAAAGAGGGAACCCTTCCCAAATCATTTTATAAGACAAACATCATCCTGATACCAAAACTCGGCACAGACTCAGAAAGAAAAGAAAACTTCAGGCCAATATCCATGATGAACATAGATGCAAAAATCTTCAATAAAATATTGGCAAACTGATTGCAACAGTACATCGAAAAGCTTATCCACCATGATCAAGTAGGCTTCATACCGGGGATGCAAGGCTGGTTCAACATACGCAAGTCTATAAACGTAATCCACCAGATAAACAGAACCAAGACAAAACCCACATGATTATCTCAATAGATGCGGGGAAGGCCTTTGACAAAATTCAACACACTTCATGCTAAAAACTCTCAATAAACTAGGTATTGACGGAACATATCTCAAAATAATAAAAGCTATTTACCACAAACCAACAGCCAATATCATACTGAATGGGCAAAAACTGGAAGCATTCCCTTTGAAATCTGGCACTAGACAAGGATGCCCTCTCTCACCACTCCTATTCGTACAGTATTCGAAGTTCTAGACAGAGCAATCAGGCAAGAAAAAGAAATGAAGGGTATCCAATTAGGAAAGGAGGAAGTCAAATTGTCTCTATTTGCAGATGACATGATTGTATATCCAGAAGACCCCATCGTCTCTGCCCAAAATCTCCTGAAACTGATAAGCAACTTCAGCAAAATCTCAGGATACAAAATCAATCTGCAAAAATCACAAGCATTCCTATACACCAATAACAGACTTAAAGAGAGCCAAATCAAGAACAAACTTCCATTCACAATTGCTACAAAGAGAATAAAATACCAAGGAATACAACTAACAAAGAATGTAAAGGACCTCTTCAAGGAGAACTACAAACCACTGCTCAACGAAATAAGAGAGGACACAAGGGACACAAGCAGATGGAGAAACATTCCATGTTCATGGTTAGGAAGAATCAATATCATGAAAATGGCCATACTGCCCAAAGTAAATTTATAAATTCAATGCTATCCCCAATCAAGCTACCAATGACCTTCTTCACAGAACTGGAAAAAACCACCTTAAACTTAATATGGAACCAAAAGAGAGCCCACAGAGCCACATCAATTCTAAGCAAAAAGAACAAAGCGGGAGGCATCACACTACCGGACTTCAAACTATACTACAAGGCTACAGTAATCAAAACAGCATGGTATTGGTACCAAAACAGAGATATAGACCAATGGAACAGAACAGAGGCCTCCGACGTAACGCCACACACCTACAACCATCTGATTTTTGACAAGCCTCACAAAAACAAGCAATGGGGAATGGATTCCCTGTTTAATAAATGATGTTGGGAAAACTGGCTAGCCATGTGCAGAAAGCAGAAACTGGACCCCTTCCTGACACCTTACACTAAAATTAACTCCAGATGGATTAAAGACTTAAACTTAAGACCTAACACTATAAAAACCCTAGAAGAAAACCTAGGCAAAACCATTCAGGACATAGGCATAGGCAAGGACTTCATGACTAAAACACCAAAAGCATTGGCAACAAAAGTCAAAATAGACAAATGGGACCTAATTAATCTCCAGAGCTTCTGCACAGCAAAACAATTATTAGAGTAAACTGGTAACCAACAGAATGGGAAAAAATTTTTGCAATCTACCCATCTGACAAAGGGCTAATATCCAGAATCTACAAAGAATTAAAACAAATTTACAAGAGAAAAACAAATAAGCCCATTCAAAAGTGGGCGAAGGTTATGAACAGACACTTTACAAAAGAAGACATACATGAGGCCAACAAACATGAAAAAATGCTCATCATCACTGGTCATTAGAGAAATGCAAATCAAAACTACATTGAGATATCATCTCATGCCAGGTAGAATGGCGATCATTAAAAAATCTGAAGATAACAGATGCTGGAGAGGATGTGGAGAAACAGGAACACTTTTACACTGTTGGTTGGAGTGTAAATTAGTTCAACCATTGTGGAAGACAGTGTGGCGATTCCTCAAGGACCTGGAAATAGAAATTCCATTTGACCCAGCAATCCCATTACTGGGTATATATCCAAAGGATTATAAAGTGTTCTATTATAAGGACACATGTGCATGCATGTTTATTGCAGCACTGTTCACAATAGCAAAGACTTGGAACCAATCCAAATGCCCATCAATGATGGACTGGACAGGGAAAATGTGGCACATATACACCATGGAATACTATGCAGCCATAAAAAACGATGAGTTCTTGTCCTTTGCAGGGACATGGATGAACCTGAAAACCATCATTCTCAGCACACTGACACAAGAACAGAAAATCAAACACCGCATGTTCTCACTCATAGGTGGGTGTTGAACAATGAGAAGACATAGACACAGGGAGGGGAGCACTACACACTGGGGTCTGTCGGCGGGGGAACTATGTGAGGGACAGTGGGGAGTGGGGAGTTGGGGAGGGATACCATGGGGACAAATGCCAGATATAGGTGAGGGAGAGGAAGGCAGCAAACCACATTGCCATGTATGTACCTATGCAACAGTCTTGAATGTTCTTCACATGTACCCCAAAACCTAAAACACAATAAAATATATATTTAAAAAAGAAAAAATAGAAAATTCAAACAGAGCAATAATCATGCAGAAAACTGGAAAAGAAAAAGATAAATGCTTCAACTAGTTGTGTGATCCAAATGATGTTAAAAGACTAATTGTATCAGGCCTTCAAGGTACAGATTAATTCCCTGTTATTTCACTGTTTCAAAGAATAAAGAAAACTGAAAAATGTTCTTATGACGCTAGCATAATTCTAATACGATAGTCTATAACCCATAATTGCCACAAGCAAACTAAGAAGTGTAGGAAAGAAAATCTCAGACCAATGTCATGAGTATAAATACAAACATCCTCGGCCACGCATGGTGGTTCATGCCTTTAATCCCAGCACTTCAGGAGACCAAGGTAGGTGGATCACTTGAGGCCAGGAGATTGAGACCAGCCTGACCAACACTGTGAGACCCCCATCTCTTAAAAAAAATTAGCTAGGCCGGGCGCGGTGGCTCATGCCTATAATCCTAGCACTTTGGGAGGCCGCGGCGGGTAGATCACGAGGTCAAGAGATCGAGACCATCCTGGCCAACAAGGTGAAACCTCGTCTGTACTAAAAATACAAAAATTAGCTAGGCATGGTGGTGCGTGCCTGTAGTCCCAGCTACTCGGGAGGCTGAGGCAGGAGAATTGCTTGAACCCAGGAGGCAGAGGTTGCAGTGAGCCGAGATCGTGCCATTGCACTCCAGTCTGGGCAACAACAGCGAAACTCCATCTCAAAAAAAAAAAAAAAAAAAAAAAAAATTAGCTAGGCCTGGGGGCATCTAACTGTGGTCCTAGTTACTCCAAAGATTGAAGTGGGAGGATTGCTTGAGCCAGGAAGGTTGAGATGCAGTGAACCTTGACTGCGCTACTGCACTTTAGCCTGAGCAACAGAGCAAGACTGTCTCTAAAAATAAATAAAAATACAAACATCACAAGTTAAATATTAGCAAACTTATACAATAATTTATTAAAAATCCCTATGACTATTTAAGTATTATTCTATGAATTCAAAGATGATTCCACCTTTGGAAATCTATTGTCATAATTTATTACACTATTAAAGGGAAAAAATAATATAATTATTTGGTTAGATCCCCAAAACTAATTTCACTTGACTTAGCACTCTTTGAATTAAAATTCTCAGGAAGAAAGTAAGAAAACTCTCTCTCTCAAATGCAAAGTAAACATCATATTTAATGGTGAGATATTTTAATTATTCACCAAAAAAGACTAAAACAAGATAAAGATTCCACTACTATTCTGCACTTTTCTGTACAAGAAAAAAAGGACACAAATATTAGGAAGAGAAAAATTACTATTTTTTATAGTTTATATATCTACCTGGAAAGCCTAAGAGAATCAACTCCAAAACTCTTAGAAACAGTATGTAAATTTAGTAAGGTGGCTGGATATAACATTAATATACACTAGTGATAAACAATTATAAATCTAACCACAGTGGTACTTGTAGAGTAGATGGTCTTATTTACACAATAAAAATCTGTAAAGTCCCTAGGCAAAAACACTGTTTAACAAGACTGCAAAAGAAAAAGAAAAAAGAGAAAACAGGAGATAAAGAGTAAATAAGTCTGTTTTCAACAAATAAGATCTTAATAAATGAAGAGATATATCTCTCCACTGAATGAGAAAATGAGATCAGTTCTTAATAACAGTTTAGAGACAAGTCCAAGTACATAAAGAAATTTAATATATAATAAAGGTAGTACTGGGCACAGTGGCTCATGCCCATAATCTCAACACTTTGGGAAGCTGAGCAGGAGGATTACTTGAGGCCAGGAGTTCAAGACCAGCCTGGGCAACACAGTGAAACCCCATCTTTACAAAAAACTTAATCAGCCAGCATGGTGACACATGCCTGTAGTCCCAGCTACTTTGGAGGCTGAGGTAGGAGATCGCTGGAGCCCAGGAGTTTGAAGCTATAGTGAGCCATGATTGTGCTACTGCACTCCAGCGTAGGCAATAGAGCAAGACCCTACCTCTAAAAAATAAAAGTAAAATAATAGAGGTAGTATTTTAAATCACTGGTGAACAATGACTGACTATATGTCAAAAAAATTCAACCTTATATTGTACTGCACAAAATTATATTCCAAATAAACTAAAAAGCTAAATATAGCAAGAAAATGATATAAATATTCAAATATAGGAGAATTTTTTCATAACCCTGGAGTGGAAAATGCTTTCCAAATGCAAAATGAAACCTTAAGCCATAAAGGCAATGACTGACAGATTTAATAACATTCAAATAAAATAACTATATATGGCAAAAGATGCTGGCAAATGACAGGCTGGGAGAAATGTTTTTAATATACCTGATAGATAGGGTGTATATCCTTAATTTACACCAATAAAAACTGAAAAGGCAAGCTACAGACAGAGAAAATATTCACAATGCATACATCTGCCAAAGGACTCATGTCCAGAATACACAAATTCCTGCAAATCAATAATAACAGGCAAATTAAACATGCTAACAACTTGAATGGGCACTTGAAAAGAGACTAAATGATAAATATGCATATAGAGAAATGTTCATTATTATGAGACATTATTACACATGCACAGAATGGCAGTGTAAATGGGTATACCTACTTTGGCAAACTGGTAGTTTCTACTAAAGCTAAACCTGTGTCTATACTACAACCTAGCCATTCCAATAATAGATATATGTCCAAGAAAAGTAAGTGCATGTGTCCACAAAAAGACAAGTACAAGAATGTTCACAGCAGTTTAATTAGTAACAGCAAAATACTAGAAACAACACAAATGTCTACCAATAGGAAAATAGATAAATCATGACAGATTCATATAATAAAAAGAAGCACCAGAACATAGTTGAATTTCAGAAATATCATGCTAAGTGAAGAAAGCCACATACAAACATATATGATTCCATTTACACAAAGTTCAGGAACTGGCAAAACTGATGAATGATGATGTAAGTCAGAAGTATGATAACCTCTTACGGACTATTGTTAGGTCCAATATCTGTATCTTAATTACAGATATTGGTCCAATTTCTGTATCTTAATTTGGGTGAAAGTTACAAAAAATCATCAGGCTGTACTCTTAAAAGCAAGCATCTAGTAAAGTACATAAAAACAAAAATAAAATGTAATATTAAAGAAGCTATAAGCCAGACACAGTGGCTCACGCCTGTAATCCCAGCACTTTGGGAGGCCAAGGAGGGCTGGTCACCTGAGGTCAGGTGTTTGAGATCAGCCAGGCCAACATGGTGAAACCCCATCTCTACTAAAAATACAAAAATTGGCCGGGCACAGTGGCTTACGCCTGTAATCCCAGCACTATGGGAGGCCAAGGTGGGTGGATCACCTGAGGTCAGGAGTTCAAGACCAGCCTGGCCAATATAGGGAAACCCCATCTCTACTAAAAACACAAAAAATTAGCCAGGCATGGCGGCACATGCCTGTAATCCCAGCTACTTAGGAGGCTGAGGCAGGAGAATCACTTGAACCTGGGAGGCGGAGGTTGCAGTGAGCTGACGTCGCACCACTGCACTCCAGCCTGGGCAACAAGAGCAAAACTCCGTCTCCAAAAAAAATAATAATAATACAAAAAATTAGCTGGGCATGGTGGTACATGCCTGTAATCCCAGCTACTTAGGAGGCTGAGGTAGGGGAATCCCTTGAACCTGGTAGGCGGAGGTTGCAGTGAACTGAGATCGTGCCATTGCACTTCAGCCTGGGCAAAAAGAGCGAAACTCTGCCTCAAAAAAAAAAAAAAAAAAAAAGAAGCTATAATATGAAGATAAAAAAGAAAATCATACTACAAAGCAGTAGTAGAAAAAGGGAAGAAAAGACAATAAAACATATCCATAGAATAAAAATGAAAAAAGTTATATTAAAAGATGCTTATTGTCACTAAAAATATAAGATATATAAACTGAAACTAGGACTACCTTAAGATCAGGTGGCAAATATTAAGAATTAAGAAGGTTAAAAACAAAGTCAAGAATATAGGGAAATAAGTATCCTTATACACTATCTTATCGTTGGGATTCCATTTGGTTCAACCTTTTTGGTTGGCAAATTTGCAGTATCCATCAATATTTTATATGTATATGTTGTAGGTTCACTTCTAGATACTAAGAGTGCTTGTTGCAGTACTGCTTAAAATAACCAAAATTTTGAAGCATTTAAATGGCCATTTGGGCAAGGAGTTAAGTAAATTAAGTTAAACCCAAAAAATGAATACTCTGCAGCCACTGAAAAGGAATATCTTAACTGATATAGAATGATACCACATTAAGTGAAGAAAAAGTTACAACCAATATATCCAATAAGACCCCATTAGTATAGAACAAAACCAAAAACCCATTATATGGGTACATATATAGAGTAAATTACATAATTTACAGAGTTATGTTTATAAACAAATATTTATAAACTACTTATTATTTATATATACATAGAGAAAAGTCTGAAAAAAATCAAAATGTTTCTAGATTATCTCTAGGTAGTAAGACTTTGAAAGAGAATTTTGATATTTATTTTATATACTTCTGTAATGTTTAGAAAATTTAAAGTAAGCACATATTACTTTTAAAATTAACAAAATGACCAACAGCAATAAAAAATATTTTTTCAGTTACCTGCAAGGCTTTTTCCTTTTCATTTGTCAGTTCCTGAGAATGCTTGTTTGTCAAGGCTGCTGTGTGTGATGCCCATTCATTCCGTAACTTATCCAATTCTTGGTTTTTTTCTGTTAATATCTACATTAAAGTTTAACACAAAATATTAAGATAGTCTCCTTCATATGTAATACTTCTTATTAGAATATAGCAATATTTACAAGGATATTAAACAAAACTATAGCTTTTCGGGACATATTCAAAGCCTTTTCCTACACAAAATTTTTGAATTTCATAAAATCAACATTAGAATAAAAGCAATCTTAGACCCAAAAAGGCCCACAGGTCAAGATTAACTATCTTTAAGGTTTTAATTAAATCTGGCTCTTTACCACCCAATAAAGAGAGGTAGGGGAAAGCAAGTCGATTATAAGGAATAGTTCACTTATACATAAAACCCAATTAACATGGCCCTGTGGGCCACATTGTACAGGGCTATTTTCTGCCTGAGGTCATGCAGACTAACAGATACCGATATGGTTAGGATGTCTGTCCCCTCCAAGTCTCATGTTCAAATGTAATCCCCAACATTGGAAGCAGGGCCTGTGGAAAGTGACTGGATCATGTGAGCAGTCCCTCATGAATGATTTAGTGCCATTCCCTTGGTGCTAAGTGAGTTCTCACTCCGTTAGTTCACATGAGATCTGGTTGTTTAAATGCATGTGGTACCTCCTCCCTCCCACTCTAACCATGTGACATGCCTACTCTCCTTCACCTTCAGCCATGATTGTAACCTTCCTCAGGCCCCCACTAGAAGCCAAGCAGATGTTGGTGCCATGCTTGTACAGCCTACAGAACTGAGCCAACTAAATCTCTTTATAAATTACCCAGCTTCAGATATTTCTTTAAAGCAAAGCAAGAACAAGCTAAAACAGATACTTTGGCCTTCAATTTCATAGACTAGGGAAGAAATGTGGTAGCTATCACTGATATGATGCTAAGCCTATCAGAGGAATTAATTCTAAACATAGCAAAGAAAGAGAAAGGTTTAGAAGATGGGAACCAAAAAGCCTTTTAGGCCAGAGGAATAAGGTGAGTAAGTGGGGAGTGGAGAACTAATATGTGACAGAAAAATACCTATCTTATTTAATGAAGACTTGGGGGAACATGTTATATATTAGGGATACAGAAATGTTTGTGTAAATAAACATGTGCAAGAGAAAGCATCAGATTAAGATAATTAAGTGGTAGATGAAAGGTGGCAAAGAGGAGAGGAAATTCAATGGAACCATGCTTTGAAAGAAAATACATAAAAGCTTGGAACTGAGTCAAGAAGCAATTCAATGCCAATGTCTGGATGACTTACAAAGACAAAATGAAATTGGAATTACCTTTTGTGTAAAGTCCAGTTGCCTAGTAACATCATCTAGTGATTGCATCAATGATAATTTTTCTTCCTAGTCATAAAAATAACAAAATTAGTTTTCAATGTAATCTGTAGCCATGCTACTCGAAGTATAGTATCATCCTGCAAGCCCATTAGAAATGCAGATTCTCAGGCTCTATCTCAGACCTAAATCATTTTAACAAGATCTCCAGATAAAGTTCGAGATGCACCGATCTATAGCATTTGACTAGAAAGTCTCTAAAAACTCAAGCAGCATCCCTATGTTGTTTCCTTGTGCCATATAGCATTTTGTAATTTTCAAGACATTTCCATTTATCTTATCTCATTTAAGATGGGCTAGATAGGGAAGCTATTTCCATACATGTCTACCAGTTGATGAAACCATGACAGAACAGTTTTTTTTTTTTTTGGGGGGGGACGGAGTTTCGCTCTTGTTACCCAGGCTGGAGTGCAATGGCGCGATCTCGGCTCACCGCAACCTCCGCCTCCTGGGTTCAGGCAATTCTCCTGTCTCAGCCTCCTGAGTAGCTGGGATTACAGGCACGCACTACCATGCCCAGCTAATTTTTTGTATTTTTTTTAGTAGAGACAGGGTTTCACCGTGTTGACCAGGATGGTCTCGATCTCTTGACCTCGTGATCCAACCGCCTCGGCCTCCCAAAGTGCTGGGATTACAGGCTTGAGCCACCGCGCCCAGCCCGACAGAACAGTTTAAGTGACCTGTCCAAAGTCACACATAAAAACCCTGGGACCTAAGCTTCTCAATTCCTAGTCCAGATCCATCCCCACTATACCTTGACTAAATAAAAAACAATAAATTCCTTATATGTCATAAAACTTTATTTAGAAAACAAAAATTTATGGCATTGTATATCTTCAATAATTTATCAAAGACCATTGATACTTACTTTATTAAAAGAATGACTTAAATTTAAATCTTACCTTGCTACATTTCAAACAGCCTGCTAGAAATTTCTTTATCTCCACATCATTTCCAGGTAAAAGTTTTAGTGACAGGTGTGTAAGATGCTTAAAAGGATTTGTCTCTACCACATTTAAAAATGCAGGTGAGTTATCCAAAATAGCTGTTGGAGAAACTAACTGTAGCAAAAACCTTTGGAAAAAAAAAAAAAAAAGTCACATTATAACACATTAGGAGATAGTGAAAATCTCTCACTGAATCAAAGCTTCTCTACTCAGAAAGATCAGGCAAGGGAGCATACTGAAATCATAGGGGCCAAGATGAAAGGACTCCAAATGGTAAAGTATAAGATAAATTGGGCAAAAAAAAAAGAAAAGATTCATTGAAGCCATAGTCACTATATAAAAGTCCATGAGTTCATGAGGAACAAATGAGAGAAAAAGCAAAAACTAAAAACAAAAATTACTGAGTACCACAGAAGTAGCCTACCAGCTCTTTACTCTAAAAAATGACAATTTAAATGTAAGAATTAAGCATTTATCATTTCTGTATGAATTTTCTGAGTAATCAAATAGCCCTAATCGCTGAGGAAAAGTTGTTTATAGAAGAATTATACTTAATATAGAAAAAAATGATAGAAAAGCATCATTTTGTTCTTTCTAATGAAATAACGGATTCAACAACAATCATCAATTGATGAAACCAATAAATAAAAGGTTGATGGTGAACTTTACAATAAAAGAATCAGGTGCTAGCACCACACACACATAAAATCTTAGTCTTCCCTTTTTCCAAGATTATAAAACAAATACTTGATGCTATTAAATACTTCAGATAACTTTCAGTGCCTTTGTCAAGACATGGAAATTAAGCAATAGTTCTGATTTTAATCAAGATTCCTTAAAATTTGAGATTTAATGGAGCTCTAACCCCAGTTCTAAAAATAAACAGGGATACTCATACAAATGGAAAAGATTTTGCTGTCAACTTGTGTTTCAAAGAAGAGTCTGTCTTGAATTAAATGTAACAATGTAGTGTTCTCATGCAACTTACCTTGGAATTTCTTTGGCATGTTCTTGAGTACACTGCTGAAGGAGATCTATAAATTTTTGTGGGAAAGCTAAGAAGTCTACCAGAAGACCTTGCTGGAATTTTAAACTATACAGAAGAAAGGAAAAGAAATTTTTTAAAAATTTAATTGCTATCTTTTTTTTTTTTTTTTTTTTTTTTTTTTTTTGAGACAGAGTCTTGTTCTGTCTCCCAGGCTGGAGTGCAGTGGTGAGATCTTGCTCACTGCAACCTCCACCTCCCAGGTTCAAGCAATTCTCCTGCCACAGCCTCCTGAGCAGCTGAGATTATAGGTGCGCACCACCACACCTGGCTAATTTTTGTATTTTCAGTAGAGACAGGGTTTCACCATGTTGGTCAGGCTGGTCCTGGACTCCTGACCTCATGATCCACCTGCCTCAGCCTCCCAAAGTGCTGGGATTACAGGCTTGAGCCACCAAGCCCAGCCAATTACTATCTTTGATTATAAATAGCATCCTGAAAGATTCTTTTTTTAAATTTACTAACACTTGTTATAATCAAGAACTAAGATAAGGAACACTGATTTTTTTACAACTTATTCAATGGCAGGAAAAAAGATCAATAAATTCAGCAAAAACTTCAAACTTCTCAGGTTTTTTAAGCATAATTCTAATAATCCACAAAATATTTATTTTCCAAAACACCCTAAGTAAATATAGTACAAATAGCCCAATATTCCCAAAGTAACTAAATCCAATACATAGTATGTGTTTGAGAGAACAGTACCAATACATTCATAAAACTCAGAAACTTATTCTTTTATTAAATATAAGATCAGAAAAAAATTTAGTTACCTTTGAAAATCTTCCTCAGATATAACAAGGTTATATAAAAAAAATGGATCCGTGTCATCAGTCAGACGAATAACTAAGTCCTAAAAGAAAGTTTGTTGTTTTTAAATGTTTTTACTAGATTACTTTTTGAGTAAGAATAAATTACTCAAAATTCACTTTTTGAGTAATTTCTTCCTTCTCAAAAGTAAAAAGATCCAACAACATCAATGTATCATAGTTAGATTGCAGACAGCTGTTTTGTAGTGCTGCTGGTTTCTTATTAGTCTTCAGAGAGTTAGAATCTTAAATAGGGGTAGACATAATGTTCTTTGAGAACTACATGGAGGTCTGAAGTTAAGTAAGCGCTAGGAGTTGAAGTTTAGGAATATGATCCTATCAGAGGCTTGGGAAAATTTAGACCCAGTCCTTGCTACACCATAACATGATAATGAAAATTTTCTTTACCACTGAACATACCACATTAATTTTTAGTTTCCCTTAAAATTAACTGGTCTGGCATTTTAAAAGTGGCAAATGTATCAGCAGAACTGACAAAAAATAATCCACACTAGACAAAAGGGAGCTTCTGTCTCTGAGATAGAGGACAGGGGTATCAGGTGACACGCTGCCAGGCCTCTTCTAAAGGGCCTATTCTCTCCTAGGCCAGGTGGCCACTGATGTGGAACCCCATCTGTTTTCAGTCTCAAATTAAGTAGGTACCTTTCACAAAGACCACTTTCCAGGTAGCTAAGTGTACACAGTGTGGGAGATCATCATAACAGCTTAAGTTCACAAAAAGTATGCCGAAATTATGTACCAGATAACACTGGTGAAAGAAAAACAGCATTACTTACAAGATGATGTAAAACTAATAAAGAACTAGACGTTAAGCTTAAGACATCTGAAATAAAATCTCTACTCACGGCTACTTAGGAAATGCTGTCCTAGAAAAATCTAAATCACTTATGCACAAAGCTAGAAAATTAAGAGGTATAGCAGGCATAAGGAATAACATGTAAAAAGTACAATTTATAATCTTTACTCCAGAAAATCAGCAATTCAGGCACCTGATCTGCCTCAGAATGCCTTATTCTTAAGTAGTTTCCATTTACGTACCTCCTGATATTCACTTAGGATGCTACTTAAAAAACCAAAGGTACCACTAATACCATTAGGTCCTTGAATGTGTTCAGGGAAAGTTATGGCACACAGAAAACAGATGCTATATTTTGGTGTTTCTTTCGACATGGGGTCTCGCACCGTTGCCCAGTCTGGATTGCAGTGGCACCATCACAGCTCACTGAAGCCTCAAACTCCTAAGCTCAAGTGATCCTCCCACCTCAGCCTCTCAAGTAGCTGGAACTACAGGAGTATGCCACCACGTTCAGCTGATTTGTGTGTGTATGTGTGTATGTGTGTGTGTGTGTGTGTGTGTGTATATACATATATATATATATATATATATATATATATATATATATATAT